>NC_048599.1:62192509-62492509 GCF_003668045.3 Cricetulus griseus | reverse complement strand
CTGATGACGGAGTCAACATTGGTTAGCAGGAGAATCAGCAAAATTCTCCCCTTTGGTTGAAGCTGCATTGTCTTAAGTTGCTCAGATCTTGTAGTACAGTAAACATTTACATATATTTTTGAGAGTCTCAGGCCATTTTGAATTAGGTCTGTTGCTGGCCTCTTAAGACAAATGGATGGCAATGGTTGACAAAGTTGTGACGGTTGTGTGAGTCGCCAGGTTCCAAGGAATGGAAAGCAGGCAACCTTGTCTTAAAAAATGAACAGAAGGATGGAACTCAAACCAAAACAACAACCAACCCTATGTGAGAGACCTTGTGACTCGCTGAAACTTAGCAAAATAACAAATAAACTTTTGGTTATTTTTTAAAATATCTTTTATCTTAACTTACTGTGAGATGTTGGAAGAGCCAAGCTCTCATGATATTTGTCGCGACTTTGGGGAATATGCCTCTTTTCTTCTGGCGTTTTTTGTCCTTGTCTGGATCGTCATCATCACCTGTGCCAGGTGAAGCTACACTGTTGTCTAACCCATCACCTAATAGGAAGAAATGAAGATCCATTAAAGCAAGCATAGCGAGGGTGCCAACAACAATGCCAGGCTAATGACGAGCTCAGCTAAGCTCACTGAAAGAAATCCATTAAGGGGGTATATTCCCTTTCATTAAAGTATAATTGGAGACACAAATATGTAAAAGACAAAATTAAGCCAGGCCTCTTCAAATGTTAATTTTGTGTGTCTCACTCTCGCCCATATCATTAATTCAATTATAATTGTGTACTTGACACAGCGCAGTAGCTCTTTGTCAATTATGGAACCCAGTGTGGGCAAACCGCTATGAGAAAGCCCATTTGGTAGAAATACATCCCCGTGCCCATAGTGAGCACAGACTGCTGGGTAATCAAGTTAAATGTTCTGTAGTCTATATATTCTAGGCTGCCTGCATAGGTGACAGTAGCTGTGTCACTGTTGATTGCACATAACGCACTGCCTGCTCAGCCCCTCCCAGAACTGTCACCTCCTAAACTCGAACATTTGCACACCCCTCCTATGACCCAGAGCTCCACATTTGCATGACATGGAAACTTTTTAGCTCTCTGCAGCACTGATCATTATCGTGAGGCAGCAGACAAAAAGACACACATCAAGGTAGGGTGCTCACTTAATCAGAGCCTTCCTATCAACATCTTTCTCTTCTGTGCTTTTCTCTGGCATTAATTGTGCATTAGCAAAAATCATTTACTTTTAACAGTCAGAGTTATTTTTTCTTGCCCTCCGGCAAAAATGCCTTGAAAGCCTGCCTGGAGGGCATCTAAATTATGTATCTGAAAAACTCTTCTGGCAAGGCATTGCAGGACCCCTACTTTCTTAAAATTCATACGAGCACGTCTTCCTGTTTTTGGGAAGGCATCAATCAAGAGTAGCAATATATGCCATATCCCTACATTAATATTTGAACTAATAACTTTAAAAAAAGGAAAGAAACAAGATCCGACTTGTGGCATAATCAAATGCAAACTAAATGAAGGATACGGGGACAGCACTGGGGCTTTATAGATGCCTGTGTTTTCCTTGCACATCATTAGCCTGGAGCCACACGAAAGAGGAAAACAGAGAAGTGGAGAGTTTATGCTCCCTGCTGGTGTTTAAGAAGCTGGGGTCCTGGAAGGACATCTGGGAATTGCGCTGAGATGGGTTTTTTTGTAATTTAAGAATAGACATTCATTAGCAGTAAATGCCATAAATCCCACGCTAAGTAAAAACCTTGTCCAAGAAAGCCTAAAACAATAAACTCTGTGCTCAATGTAGCCTGAGCTGGGCACTCTGGAGCTGCCCGAGGAATGCAGCAGATCCACCAGCAAATCACCAGCCCCACTCCCTCCTCCCAAGTGGTGTTTCACCCAGACTTCCTGCCCACTGGGGCACTGGCCTTTAGAACTTCTGGGTCTGCCCTGTGGCCTTTCTGGTACCTGTTCCTTTAGCTCTCTCGCAGAAAAAAAAAAAAACCTCAACCTTCTTTGACCAGAGAAGCAGAAAAACCACAGCAAAGAGCTGGCAGATTAATTTTATTGACATTTCCATTTTCACTGCAATGCGATCCCCTCCATCACATGGAAGGGATGACCCTCACTATTTACAGACTGACAGGCCACTTCGTTACAGCCACCCTGCCCCAAGGCAAAGCAGCTCCCTTCCATCTGCCCAAACACTAGAGCATGACCCCAAAGTTGCTGTTCTCTTTTTCTTTGCCGTCTGTTATGATAAAAAAAAGAGGGGGAGAGAGAGACAGACACATACACACACACACACATACACACATACACACAGAGAGAGACAGAGAGATGGGGGTGGACACACACACACACACACACACACACACACACACACAACACACACACACACACGGGGAGGTGGGGGAGAAAGAGAGAGAGAGGGGAGAAAGGAGAGAGGGAGAGCCGAATAGTCAAAGAAGAAATGTGTGGGCAGGGAAAGAAAAATCCTTTGGTTTTTGAATACTGGATATATAGAATCTAGTCTTTATCTGTTGACCTTCCCTGCACACACATGTACATCTGTCTGGGGCTTGCATATGTATTCACATGCACACACACACACACACACACACACACACACACACACACACACACACACACACACACGTACATGCCCAAGCCTGCATGGGGACGTGTGCACACACTTTCCACTGTGCCAAGGAACTGCTGCAAGGCAAATTCTCACCCACACTAATGGCTTCTGACTGCTCCTTGGCAACCCCAGCATTTTCACCTGGGTGGAAGTGCTCTCCAAAATACAGACACTGGAGCGATCTCATCAGCTGCTCATGTGACACAGATGGAGAGTGGCTATTAGGAGCCAGGCAGTGGGCCTTGGGGATCTGAGGTACTGTTCTGTAGCCTAAGGCAATTTTGAAAAGCAGTACCCAGAGATGAGGGGAAAAAATTCACATTGCAAGTCCAAGTTTGAAGTCAGTCAGTCTGTCTGTCTCCACACTGTGGATAGAGATATCTTTGTCTCTTACTGTAGAGTCTCTGTGTCTCTCTGAACGCACGTTTCAGATTATGTATGGAATAACTCTTCCTTCACTGTCTTCCAAATAGAAAAACACACTCTGTAAACAATGCCTGTGTGTATATATTTCTTCCTAAGCACATATGGTTTCTGTGTATATGTTTAAGCTGAAATTGTCAGGATTTTGTTAAAATCTCATTTAGCTTTCTTTGATAGATTTTTGAATACACTTATTGCAAAAAGTTAATGGCTTAATTGAAGGAAGTTCAACGAAAAAAGGCATTTGCCTTTTGAACCCAATCAATGACCTTAAAAAATGAGAGGCAGTGACTCCATGGTACATTTTCTCTTGTTTAGAATGAAATTGGGCTGATAACACCCTCATACTATATGATTCACTATGTTTAGCTCCAGAAAAAAAAATGTAGCTAGCATGAGCATCCTTTGATGACTGACTTAAATTGGATAAAGAGAAGCATTACATGAATTTTAATGGAAAGCAGTCCATTTTGTAAAAATGTTATGAAATATTTGAATTTAGATTGGTGTCATAAATAATTATAAACAAAAACATGTCTGATTTTATATTAATAACTAGATTCTCAATATGATACTTTTTATTAAGTTCGTCAATTTCATACATGCATATGGATAAAAGACTTTTGATACTGATATTTTTTTCCCAATACAACACCAAATACTATCTGTTTTTCCAATGAACTATGAACCAAGTCTAGCACCAAGTTCTAACAGCAACATAAAGAAAATGTTTGAAAGGCACCTATGTGCTCAAATTAAATTTCTGTAGGTGCAGATGGAACTAAGCCACTGGTAACACTGGATATTGCTTTCTTGTTTCCCGGCTGTATGGCACAGGGTTGTTGGTCTTTGGCATGTGCATCAGTTGAGTTAACAAGCTGGAGGGGGTGTATACAGTAGCATAATGTGGGTACTAAAGGAGGCAGAAACACTGATAGTGCAGACATCAACCCCAGAAATTATGACCCAATACTGTAAAAGCCTTGAGAAAAAGAATTGTTTCTTCCTTATTTTTGTCCTACCTAGGTGCATAACCTCAATAGCATGGCCAAATGTTGGAAGGGTGAACGACTGAAAGGCTTATTCAGAGGCTTTTCCCTCTCTCTGACAATGGTCACACTGGGGGAACTGCACTGACAGAGTAAATAAGGACTATTCTTGGAGGCTAGTAGATTGCTCACAGGCGCACACTCACTTGCAAACATACCAGGAATGACATTGCTTGGGAGAGAGAACTTAGTGCTCTCAGGGCCTATGTGGGTGACTGAACTATTACCAGATTCCCATCTCTGATGAAGAAATAAAGAAATGCTGAGTTTATTTCCTTTTGAAGATTGCTAATCCTTTGATCAAGGTAGAATTCTATACTTTGGACAAGATATTCAAATTATGTGTACTTTAGTGAGATGTAACGTGTGTGAACATAAAAGGAAATACTCAAGGCCAGTTGGCACATAGACTACAAGTGTACTAAACCACAGGGAGACTGATGGAGGTGTAGGTCTCAAGGCTTTATCCCAGGCTCATTGAATCAAAATATCCTGGGCCCAAGGCTGTGCATTTTAAACAAGTTTTGGGGATTTGCTTATGCACAAAGATTGGTACTGGTTCTTTGCATGCATGTGTGCGTGTGTGCTTGTGTGTGTGTGTGTGTGTGTGTGTGTGTGTGTGTGTGTAGGTCAGAGGACTACTTATGTGAGTCAGAGCTCTCCTTCTACCACATTGTCTCCAGGTTATCAAATTCAGGTTGTTGGCCTAGGTGGCAAGTTCCTTTACCCACTGAATCATCTCAAAGGTCCAACTTTTTCTTTCTTAAAGTTAATTTAATTTTATTATATCAGTGTTGTTAGACCTCCAGACTGTTCTGGGTCCTGGCCATTCCCATGATTGTCTCATGTTCATGTTAAATAGGACAGGAATACTGGCTCTTGAAATGCAGTTCAGCAGCTTATGTATCAGCTAAGAAGCAGGCAGAATTTCAGATGCACCAAAGACCTAGTACCTAGGAAATGCTAGGTGTGGGGCCCAGCACACTGAGCACCAATAAGCCCTGCAGGTGGTTCTGATGCCCACTTCAGCTGCACAGCTCTGAGAATATCCCCTTAGGCTGCTATGCCTGTTGTTGTCTGGAGGCCTGCTCTAATCTCTGCATCCTTCTGCTGTTTTAAGACTCTGAAGTATTGTGAGACCATCTCTGACTGGATTTACATTCATGCTCTAAAGGAAATCCCACATTCTTTCTGAGCACAGACATTACTACAGAGGCACCTGCCTAGGCAACGGATGCAGGCCACAGAGTTGCAGGATGCAAGGTGTCCTGAACATTCTGGAAAAGCAAAAGTCCCTATCCATAGATATGTATTCAGCAAGTCAAGCCAGCCACGAGCACATTATGAGAGGACCCTCAGAAGACCCTACATAAGAAAATGCCATCCCTAAAACCCTTGGCCATAAAAACCACTCAAGCAAAGGACACACTTCCCCTCATTTGCATACTCTGCCGTCCCCGTTAGTTCAAAGTCAGTATCTGCCTAGATATCTGTTGAAAAGTTTGGAGTAAAGATATAATAAAAACAGTGATCATGTGTTAGAATGTGTCTAACACCACAGGGATGGAGAATTCTTCTTGTCTCCTTCCCACATGATTTAAAAAGCAAACTTATTTTCAGAGGACACTGAAACTATGAGGCTGACCCCTTGCCCAAGCTCTCCACATTCAAGGATGAACCAGAATCTGGCCATAGCTTCTCCAACTCCACCCAGCTACCACAGGCTTTCTCATAACCCTGTGAGCTAGCTTTTGCTTCTCTAAGCATTATTTTGTTTGAACCCTCTTATCAAAATACACTGAAGGCAGCCAGGGAATATAAGAAAAGGCTTAAACCCTGGAAAAAGTTAATTTTAGGGTGTAACTCCTGGAACTCTTTGAATGCTGGTCCTGGTTGGCCACAAATAGAATTGGACATACTTTCTTCACAGGCCAGCCAGAGCCTGAGAGGGTTTCACGTACAATCAGTGGAAAGTTGGATTTTTTGTGATAAAGTTTTCAGGGCCAAGTAGAGACCCTGACAAGGTCAGGCACCAATGCTCTGGTAGCCAGAGATGTTATCCACTGATAATTGGCTGATAGATAATATAGATAGAAAGACAGATAAGTAGAAAGCAATACCTCCCAAATGTCTCATTTCTAGCATTTAGATGTGTTCATGAACACACAGGTGCTGGTGTATAATATGTGTGACTATAAACAGATATATAGTATATATGTATGTGTTTGTATATGTATAGCTTTATTAAATACTTATAAAGTGATAGACTTTGTATAAAAGGGTTGAAGTATTTATAGACGAACTGTTTTGCGGGGTAGGCACAGACTCTTGTGTGTGCAAATACACATTTACACAGTCGGTAAACATTTCTATTCAACATGCATTTTCTTTGTTGGAACTCCTATGACGTAGAAGGTCGCTCCCTGTGCTTCATCAACACTTCTCACTTTCCTTATCTTCATCCCCACAAATGTATCTTTATTTGTACTCCCAACATTGTAATCACAGTCAATCTTCAAAAAAAAAAAAAGAAGAAGAAGAAGAAAAGGAAGAAAGAAGGAGAGAAAGGTTGGAAACCATTATCTATTCCATTTTACAGTGAGGAAAACTGAGGTGCACAGTCAATTGTCAGAAATCACAGACAGTAACTGAGACAAGCACTTGGCCTTCAAGGCCCAGGCTCCAGTCTCCAGCCTCTCCCTTGTGCTGGGCTGGAATGGCATGAAGATAGTATGGTGGAGCCAGACACTGAATTATACCTCAACCCTGAAGAATTAAATCCCAGAAGACAGGCCCAGGATACTCATTTATCTTTATGCCACAAAGAGAGATTGTGTGACAATGCATTTAGACATAAACACAAGAGCTGGCAAGATGGCTCATTAGGAAAAGACACCTGGCATGAAGCTGACAACCCATGTTTGATCCATGAAACTCACATGATGAAGGGAGAGAAGTGACTACTACAAGACTGACCTCCACAAGAACACTATGGCATGGCTATGTACCTCTCTGGACAGAATAAATACAAGTAACTCTTTAATACAAACAAAAAAGAGAAAGAAACATGGGCCAAAAATAACTAGGTGCATATTTTTACAAAAAAACAAGAGTATCTATAAGGTTGGAGAGACAGCTCAGTGGTTAAGAGCACACTGGCTGCTCTTCCAGAGGATCCAGGTTCAATTCCCAGCACCCACAATGACAGCTCACAACTGTCTGCAACTCCAGTCCCTGGGGATTCGGCACTGTCTCACAAACATACATGCAGACAAAACACAAGTGCACATTAAATAAAGATAAATTTTAAAAAAGAGTATCTATTATCTATCAGGTCATCTTTTCCTTGTAGATCTAAGGTTTACATTAAATAATTTTTGAAACAGGAAAGTCAGCCAAGTTTTCAAGACTGAGTCAAGGAGCCTTTGAAGATTCCAAACATTTCCTCCTTCCTGTTGGTCAGCTGTGTCCATTCTCTTCATCTTTATCCCCACTTTCTAAGACTCTTTGCTAGCAAACTGCTCTTTGGCCCTCAGGCTCTAGTGAAAAAGTCTCTTTTGCAGTTGTTCCTAGGTCCTGTCTTAGAGTCGGGGTACTGTGTTCTTGGCTTCTTTAGCAGTTTGTTCTTTTGTTTTCAATGCATGTTCTCACAAAGGTGTGAGTTTGAGAGGTTATGCATGCTTTACTTATGGGCACGAGGTCAACTCTCAAATGTTAGTGGAATGAATGTACTGGTAGTAAAAGCCACTAGATAGTTTGGTATCTAAGAGGGCTGTGCCCTGTTTTGAGGGAAAATGCCCATGAATGAGATGCTATGAGCCTGAGGCTCCTCCTCCCTCTACTTTCCCTGCCCTGAAGGATACTGGGCCACACTAGATTCTGGACTTCAGTGAGGAAGAATATGTTTGGTCCCCCGAAAAGAGCATGCACCAGGACAGGAATCATGGATTGTGTGTGGAGAAGATGGTACTCCCCCATCACAAACTCGCTCTTTTCTATTGGGAAGAGGGGTGCTGGTAGAGAGGGAGGCACACTGCACTTCCAGTTAGTAAAGCATTGCAGTTAAAAAGAAAGTACCCTGAAGCCATCTGAATGCCACACAGTGTTGTGTGGACTAATGTTCTTTCATTTCTCGATTCCTTTCCCCTCTTAATATAGCGCTTAGAAAACAGGGTTAAAATGTACTAACACTCAAAAGCCATTTTCTTGCTGGTTGTCAGGGGGTCCTTCCAGGAGTTTAATTTAGGGCCTCCCACTGAGAAAACTGTACCAAGATTTCAAGTAAGAAAGAGAAAGAGGAGGAGAAGCTTTGGTCTGGTTCTGTTTCGGAATAAGCTTGCAAAAACTACTTTCCAAGAACCATCAGCAAAGTCAATATTTTTCCACAAGAAATTATTGTTATTATTATTATTATTATTATTATTATTATTCACATCAGGACAGCTGGGAGTGGTGAGTACACCCAGAAATTCAGGAAAAGCCAGGGCAGCAATGAGACATGCTAATCACTGACCTCTCTTACTCTCCTGCTGGGCTTAACCGTCTGGACATGTTCAAGTGAAATTTTTCTGTGATTTTTTTTTCAAGTGACTAGTTCACAGCCCACAAGCAAGGAAGGAAGCAGAAGGGATGAAGGCTTTCGTTTACATGCAACATTTACTAGCTGTGTGGGTTTTCCGACATTAAAGAGGGGACAGTGACCCAGGCCACCTTTTTCACACTCAAAAGAGCACTGAAAAAACAAGTCTTCATAGGCTTTACCTCGGCTTCCCTGGTCCTGAACACCCTCCCCCCGGGGGGACAAACAGAAAGGGAAAGAAAGAGAGGGGATTTTATGGTCCTTTCTCTTCAACTTCTCAGGCGGTATAAGCAGCATTTAGCAAATTCAGCCCCAAATGGCTCCAGAAGCTCAGAGCTGCGGGGGCGCATTCTTTGTTGTCCTCTCTCTATTTACACAGGATTTACGCAGGCTCTCCACTGAAGAGAGCCAAAGCACTTCCATTCTCCCTGCTGGCTGGCCCTGGATTGGGACTGTGGCAGCATGGCCCAGGCCAGACATGGGGGCACAGGATGAGACCCCTGGGACTACTGACTGCCCAGGAGACATCCTGAGATACTCTAGCTGGTGTGGGCAGCTATAGAGTGAACAGATCTACAGAGATGGCCCAACTTCCCAAAGGAAAGGACAGGTCCCTGCAAAGTCTATGCAAATGCTTGTCCAGGGATGAATAGCACACACTTTAAAATATGCATCTATAGGATAGAATGGGAAATGGTGGGTGAGGGAAAAAAATCAGACTGCAGCTTGGATGAAAACCACTTCACCCACTGGTTGGAAAAATAAAGTGTAAAAACAGACAGATGGACACATATGTAAATGTGGCTGTGTTTTAGGCTTTAGCTGGCAACGTGAGTGTCGGAGTATAGTTTTGCATGCCTGTATTTTCCATAGCATGTTGAATCCTGTTAGCTGTTGAACAGAAACATCCTCATACTGGTCCTTGACCAAATCAGTCCCCTCAATTTACCCACTAGGAACCATAAAAGGGCTTTGTTTATTGACTGGAACTCACTAATCCTTTATAGCAGAATTGAAGGGGAGCTGGCAAGATGCTTGGTCTATTCTCCACTTCATTCGGTTATTCTCATTTGAAGTATATATATTTCATTCATTCTCCTCTGAAAAATATAGATGTGTGTGTGCATACATATAGAGAGTTCAGTTACAAATTTTAGAACATTTTAAGAAAGAATATCTATTCTCCCAAGACTCCCACAGAATGCTCTGGAGAGTACTGTCTGAATCTAGTGGGATGCATACTCCTCTGCCATTGTAAGTCAGCAGATTGCTGAATCTCTGTGGCATGGGATAAAAGCATGTACCTCTGTTACCTGATAAGCACATAGGAATGTGCAGAATACCTTCTGGTGTTATTCACAGTACATCATAATAAAGCCCTCTTGGGCACTCTAATGATTCATTTTTAGTGACCTCTCAAATGCCCTTTTCCACAGTTAACACACAGCTTTTATTAAGGTAGGAAGCAGGGACAAATGTCCACTCGGGTCCCAGCTCTCAAATTCAACTCTACTTGCACCGCACTACCTCCAGCTGAAGCTGTTTTAATGTCCACCTGGCTTCCCTAGTGTGGCGTTTCAGCTAACAGAGTTCACAATCTTTCAGCCCTAAATGCAGAGGCTGCTATCTTCCAGTCATCCTAGGAATGTGCCAGATACCATCTCCCTCCTGTGATACAAAGAACCAGAGCAAGGGACCCACAGAAGACCAAGCTGATCAAGTTACCAACAGCCCACAATGCCCCTCTCCAAGGTTAATCTTTGAACTGGTAAATGTTATAATTAGGAGCCTTGAAGTTGGGCTGGGCTGACCGTTGAAAATAAAGACCCCAAAAGAGAAAGTATGAATGGGTCTTGTCTCCTCACCTGATGGCTTTGACATGAGGGCTTTGGTATGTATGAAAAATTATACAAAAATGAGGTGTTATGATCTATGAGTCTCTTCCCCATACCTTCCAAAGGAGAAAAAAGGTGTTTGGGGAGGCATGGCTTCCCAATTTCCCTTAGCTGTTTCAGTACAAATTGTGAAAATTATGCAAATAACAATTTTGGCACCTTTGCTAGAGGAAAACATTATTAAATTATGCTCTAAGTATTTTGTCTGCTTTAGTAATTACTCACATGTAACTGTAAATATAAATAGCTGTTATTCTGTTTAAATTTTTAATCATGCAAAATATTGTCACACAAAATGTCCTTCTGTTGCAGACTAACTGGGATTTTCTTTTTTAAAACATCCATATTTAACTGAAGTGGACTATATTTAGCATTCTAAAGTGTTTTAGTAAAGATAGCTGGCTAACATCTTGGAATCAACAGGTCTCTCATGAGAAGACATAGCCTTTATATTTACAAAAAGCATTTCCTACCTAAGAAAGCTCACTGATACAGTTTAAAATTTTTCTTACAGACACTAGACTACAATTAATCTGCTCCTGGACCGTATTAATTATATTGAAAGTACATGTTACAGTATAACTACAGAATTTTGAATCTTATTGTCACTTTCAGCATATTGTGATTTTTAATTAAACATTATCAATCTATAATAAAATTTGTTAAAATAACTTAAAAAGCAAAGTTCAATCATAGCAGAAGTTATTACATCTCCTTTTTAGAGTCCTTACTTCAGTGTTGTATTTGCTACAGAAGAAAAAATAATTGGGACAATGTTTTATAATTTAAGACAGTTGATGAGTTTGAATTCTTAAGTTTTCGTTTTTCTCTGAACATATAATAGCAGATATCAGTTCAAAAAGATCTACAAAAGACTTTTAAAATATTACATTTACCTCACCAGTTACTGCAAAGTAAAAACAATAGACAATTTTCATAAAAGCATAACCTTGAAATTAAGATAGTTAAATAATACCCTTAAAATTCTACAACAAGCCTTTGGGTCAAGGGCAAAGCCAGCCATCTCTCTAAAACTTTTTCCTAAGACAACTATATGAGATCCCTATCAACAGCTCCTGGAGGAGGCTCATATGAGGCTATCATGGCCGCATATGGGAGAAAAATGACATTATAAAAAATGTAACTAGTTTGGGTGAATATTTTAGTTATTTATTTTTCATTTTATTTGTGTGTCTGTGTGTATGCATATGAGTTTGGGGGCTCACAAAGGCCAGAAGAGGGTGTTGGATCCCTAACACTGGAGTTACGGGTAACTGTGAGATGCCAAACGAAGGTGCTGGGAACCAAACATGGATCCTATGCAACAGCAACAAATACTCTTTACAACTGACCCATCTCTCCAGCCCCTTATGGAAGCATCTCCTAGTGTATCCTAAGACAGCCTTATCCACCTTGGTCTGCTAAGTTCTGGGTGTACAGGCTCACTATACCACTTGATAACAGATAACTTATTTTTTAACTATAATGTCAAGTCTAAAGCCTATTCATCAATTATTAGAAAATTATAGCCTGTATCTTTTTTTCAAAGAACTTTTTCACACCAGAGTTCCCAGTAGAACTCTTGACTTCCATTTTAAGAAATGTCTAAGTTAAATCATTAACATTTTAAAAGAAGTAATTACGCATTTAGACATTCCATTTAAGCTTCGTGTTTTAAAGTACGGTGTTATGATTTGAGAACAAGTAGATATGGCTTTATAATGTAATGCAAATGGACACACATGGTATTTATGTAATAACTCTGGGGAAATAAATAATGTATCTGCTTAATAAGAATAATCTAAGATCTCACAAGTTGATTAATCTGCATAGAGCCTGTGTACTAAAGAACCACAGGCACCGGAACCCCTGAAAAGGACTTCAAATGCGAAATCGCTTCTAATTAGAATTCCTTTTGGAGTGCTAAAATACCCTAAAATTAATAATGTTGATGTTTGCATAATCCTAGGAATACACTAAGAAATAACAAGTTGCACCCTTATCATGGGTGACTCGTTACTATGTGAAATACATCTCAAAAAATTTAACAGATGATAAAAAGGGTGGATAATCCCTCCCAATACCATGAACCATGCTGAAAGGTGCACACAAGCCTAGCTAGTACTTGAATGAGGACATAGCCATAATTTTTTCCCCAAACTGGTTCACAAAAATGTGATTTTGATGCCCCCTACTAATGACATCATAGCACCTTACATATGGACAAGCACACATATTTGAAGCACTTGGGGTGGAGTTTATATTGCTTACACTAAAGATATGCATTATTAAAAATAGAGTTTATTGCTAAAATTAATCATTCTTATGCTCAGTTGTATCACATCATAGCAGGATTCAAGACTAAGTTATTTCCTCTTCCAAAGCTTGAACTAAAAAATAATCCCAGGAGAGTTACACACACACACACACACACACACACACACACACACACACACACACACCACTCCTATATTTTCTACCTAATTACTAAATTTTTAGTAAGGTCCTTCAAGTCATGGACCATATGTTTTCTTTTCCCTCTATATTTATTATTTATTAGAACTTTGCTTAATAGTTTTGGTGTAGTTTTTGCCTAAGCTTTTAATAACTAATCAGATGAATGACTCATTGAAATATGACTGTGAACTTTCTAAGTTTATATTTAAAATTTGGTAACGGACGCTATCTAGAATATTGGTCTTTAAAAGTTCAAAATTGTCTATGGGGTTGGTATGTCATAAATTCCAAAGGCATTATTTTATAGGACTCATAATCTGGGAAAAGTGGCATTATGGAAATAAACAGTAAGGAATCCAGGAGAGGCTGGACAGAGGCCTCAACAGTTGAAAGCAGGTACTGCTCTGCTCTTAAAAAGGTCCCAAGTTCAGCTCCCAGCATCCAGGCAGTCCCAACAGCCTGTAACTACAGCTCCAGGGCACCTGGCTTCCTCTTCTGGGCTCTGTAGACACCTTCATTCAACTTCATAAACACCCACTACACATATGCACATTCACATAATTTTTTAAAAATTTAAAAGTAATAAAGAGTGGAGAGGCCCAATGTTTGGAACAATACCCAGCCTACCTGATTATTTCCTTAAAATGAAACAATATGGGTAAGTAAACCAAATGTGCTTTATCCATACACTGAAATACTATTTAACAACACACAGGAATAAGCCACTGAAGCCGGCTGGGTGTTACATCTCAAGGTCATTATGCTAAAGGAGATGAAGTCAAACACAAAGGAGCACAAGACGCCTGTATCATTTGAAATACATTAAATTCTATAAAATATGAACAAATGCTTATGTCCAAAGTCAGGTCAGTAGTGGCCCGAGGACCTGTGAAAAGGGGAGACAGACTACAGAGGGACGCAAGAAAACTTTTGGGAAGTGATGGGACTGGTCCATGAAATGTACACAGAAGTTCGAATTCATTAAGCTGACCATTGTAAGTTGAAGAGATTTTGGTATGGGAAATTTACCACTAATAAAGTTGAAAAAATAACAAACAAATTGTAGCAAAAAAAAAAAAAAACCACCCTATTGTTTGGCATAATAGAGATTTCAGTGGGATGTGTAGGAGTGGAAGCAGGGATAGCTGTAGTTATTGAAGTAATGTTCTGAAATTTTGAAATGGCCAGGTAAAGCATTTGAAAGATGCTATGGAGAGACCCAGCATGATACCCATCAACCTGTTGGTTCATATACAAGTTGTTTTAATTCATAAAGATATAAATTGGGTGGTCAGAAAGTACTTTGCAGATTTTCATAAAAACTACTTTTCTGTATTATCCAAATCACATTGTGGGATATATTATCTAAAACCAACTATTCGTGTTAAAAATATATCAATGATAGTTTCCAAGGTAACAAAATTATTCTTCACTGCATATTTTCTTTTAAATACTCAGTTGGGGAACTCGATACTATCTCACTCTTTGCAAGCACACAAAGACCTATATGTCTTCAGATACCACCTGAGGCCATAAGATAAAGATGGAAGGACCTAGCCTAGCATGGAGCGGGTATAAAATGTGCCAGTCTGTCCTCAGGGCAGTCTGATATTGCATTCCCTACATTTGTGGTGCTGTTGGCACAGGTAGATCTGGAACTCAAGTCTATTCTGTCATGTGCCACGTCGCCTCTACTCCCTTACAAAAACAGAATTAATAAATTGGGAAAAGTATACAGAGAAAAGTGACCTGTGCCATTAGCCTGGGCAGTGCAGTTGTGTACTGATGCCCAGTGGTGCCCAAATGCCTCATTTGGCTTTAGAGATGTGTGATATTTACCTTGGTTCATTCCCATTCCTTCTTCTTGTCCTTTGCTTTAAAGTACCATTCACGTGTTTTGTTTTGTTTTTTTAAGTCTTTACTTAAGAAAACATACAAACAAACAACACCCTTAAATTGGCACAAGGGACAGGGTTGAGTTGTCCATTTGCTGTGTTATATGCCCACGCTGAGCCACTGAGCCTTAAAGAAAGACAACGCTGGTCACTAATAATGTCTGAGAGGGAAGGTTGCTCAGCCACTGCCCAGGAAGGAAAGAAAGGCTTTGCTCTCTCAGTAGGTCTACTTATACACCTGTGGAAACCAGCCTATGAGAGGGCAGACATGCCTGCTGAGAGATGGGAGAGCTCCAAGAGCCACCAATCAAGTGGCGGTACCGCCTTCCTGAGCTGAGCCAGCACATTTCCGGGTCTTGATCACACAGGCTAGGGAGTCATTCTTCTCAGAGATAAAGTCAGTGAATGTACTCTTGAGAAGATAACAAATTAAAAACCAGCTGAGTCAGCACCAGTACAACACAATTCCTGCCACCAGTCAGTAACCACGGAGGAGCGGCCGGCTGCACTCCATGCAGCAAAACTCTTAATGACGGAGGGTCTTCCCTGGGCTAAATGACAACTGTCCAATATACTCCCCACAGTTCCACTTACACTGCTAATGACTTCCTCGATTATTTATACTCCAGGTCTTGCTATGTGTGATAACTCAAAGATTTTAAAGTAAATCTCTGAAGTGCTGTACTTTTTGAAATGACCAGAAATATGAAAAGAGCTGTAAAAATCTAAAAGATTATTTTACTTTGGGAAAATATTTTACATCTACAAAATTTTCACACAAAAAATATTCAGCTTTTGTAATAGTTTGATGTGTCACTCTGGAAGAAAATTGAGTTGACATTTGCTGTATATCACCTACCAGATTCTCTACTGTGAGGCTCACAATGCAACTTTAAAACTGGAATTCTTAGGTAAAGTTCTCTCTCTCTCTCTCTCTCTCTCTCTCTCTCTCTCTCTCTCTCTCTCCATATATATGACTGATTTTATTTGAATAACTGATTACCATAAACAAGGGTATGAACCACAGATCATGACACCCATTTTGACAGAGATGGAAAGTTAGGTGACTGCTGTTTTGACATCTTGTCCTACATGAATCACTTTTGTAATTTATGATTTATGGCCTATGAATATTATTGGGTTAAATTATCTGAAATGGGTGATTATTTGATGATTTTTGATGTACTCAAATAGCAATTTCACAAAGCATTATTTTTAGCTTCATTATCAATTATAATGTGGTTCTCTATTTTTGAGACACAGTGTCACTGCACTGTCCAGGCCAGCCTCAAACTCCTGGCAATGCTTTCACCTCAGCTCTCCAAGTATTAAGATTATAGGCATGGGTCACCAAACCCAACTGCTTTGTCAAATTTTCAATTTGTTCATTAGTATTACTGTGCCTAACCTTACTGACATAACTTTAAACTGTTTTCTTTTTCCATATCAAATAAATAAATGGATCAGGTGGAACTAAACTCCAACAATGGAAGTCCTTACCTAAGAAGGAAGCAAACAATGACTGTACATAGAAAAAAGTTACTAATGAGCTGTCAAGAGGTGAGGGACACTGCACTGGGGACAGGGATGTGAAAGGGATCCTGCTCATAATGTTGGGCAGAATAAAGTATTCTTGTCAATTCAAATTCCAGACTTTAACAATAGTAATTAGTATTGAGAAATGAGAAACACAGATTCCATTATGAGCCTTGAAGAAGTTTCTACTTTAAATATTTTCTATGGTAAAAACAGTATTAATGTAAAATACTATTTACCCTCTTCCAGACACTCTGCTAGTTTAGCTCATAAATGACCCTAGTTCTTTCAATCCATTTTAGCACGGTTGACTTTTGTTACACACATGAAGGACCTGAGGCTGAAGGAGGTTAAGCAACTTGCTTGAGTAACAAGTGGCTGAGATAGGAATCACAAAGACCTCCTTTAAAATGTTACAGTGGGGCTGGGAAGGTGGCTCAGTCAATTAAGTGCCTGCCCTGGAAACATACCCTGATTTCCGATCCTCAGCAATCATATAAAGTCTCATCTGAAACCCTAGTGTTGAGACAGAATGACAGATGGATTCCTGAAGCTTACTGGACAGCCAGTCAGTGAGAGATCTCATCTCAAAACACAAGGTGGAGGACAACGGACTAAGACACCTTCTGTCCACTTCTGGCATCCACTACAGTAGACTGTCTTGCAATGGCCATCCCTGAGATATTGGTGTCTGTCTGGAATTTTCCACCCTCCTAAAAACCCTTCGTTAACATTTCTCTGCTATATTGAATCATTCAAAGATTGTGTGGTTGATCAATGGAAAGACAATTGGAAATTGATACCTGACTGTGAACATACGTACATAGATATGATAAAGTCAGGTGCAGGTCCTGTGTATCCCTTTATACGCCTAACACATACAACAACAGTGTCTGGCATATTGTTGACATTGAAAAAGTATGTGTTTCAAATGTGATGAATATAGTGTGGGCGTGGGGGTGTCTGTGCATGTGTGTTTAAGCTAATACACGCTTGAGCACTCACTGCTGAGTTTTGAATCCAGGGCATATATACTAGTCATGCATCCTCCAAGATATACTACTGCTCTGATATAATTCCCCACTCGTGTGTGTGGGGGGGGGGAGGGGTGTTGTCCTAGGGCCTTACCTTCAACTAAGAAAAAGGTGAAAAGTTCTCAAGCACTCACTCCCATGTTCAACAACATTCCTCAACTTTAGGAGCTTTCTATCTCTGCACAGCCACTGCCACTTCAGCCTTGCAGCCGTGCAATTGACTCATCTCACTGACAAAAATGTGATAAAAGAACTGCAACCACAGAGGTGGAGAAACCACTCCTTCCTCTCCAACCAGTGCGGCCCTCAGATGCCCGATGGCCTTTCTTCCCCCGCCAAGGTTCAGTAAGTCCTGAAAGCCTGGCCTAGTGAGTATGGGTCCGGTTTGCAACACCATAACTCCACCCCTCCTATTACCAAGGAATTCACTTAACAAGGCTGACCATTCTATCAGAAGATAAACAAACCAACCAACAAACAAACTGGCCCCAGTGTTTTGCTCAGGTGTTGTGGAAATCTTCAAAACAATATCATCTCTCATCATGATTTGCTAGCTTTTCTATATCCCAACCAGCACATTGGGACTTCCAAATCACATACCGTAATTGCCATAAAATATCTGCCCCATCAGTGAATATCTTTATTAGCATCAAAATCACTCACAACTAGTGTTCCTCAATGTTATTAAACATAACTTGTTCTAGGTGTTGCTTTACTAATTAGTCAGGATGAGCCTGAGGAAGAAAATCTGGGTCATGTTAAATTAATTGGAATGAGCATGAAAATTAGCAGAGCAAACTGCATCAGTTTTCTATAGAGAGTCTTTCTTCATGTTGAGAATAAAAATGGATATTACGAGGCATTAACCAAACTGCCTTCTGTGGCTGCCAAGAGGTGTGTTACAGTAGCCCAAAATATCACGCTCGCAGATTTTCAGAAGTTAATGAGACATTTCCAGGAATGGTAAATACATGGTGTTAAAATGGGTGTGCCTCGGATGGGAAACCGCCAAGCCATTTCATGTTTACTCAGGCATAACAAGCTCTTCAAAATGAGCATAATTTAAAAGGTGAATAGTGCAGAGAAGGCTAACAGTCAACTAATTTTCCTTCAGAAAGAAAAGATTAAATTGAACAAAAAAAAATGAATTAAGAGGTTTAGAAATCAACAAGTCAGCCACCAGGATGGCAGCCTGGGCTCAGTCAGGCTGGGCAGCCCCCGCAACGAAGTTTTTCGAAACATGTCCCCCAAGGCAGGGAACAAAGAGAGCAGAACTGATTACAGGCCCTCTCCCCGCCTTGCCGTCTCAACTCAGTTTGCCTTCCTAATGAGCTCACTAAAAACCTAATTCATCTCCCACAAACCTCCTCAGCCCTCCTTGCAACCCACCATTTATAGAAATCATAGAGGAAGCATTTCCAGGCTGGGGTCCAGCCTGTGTGTCCCGACCCCCAGCCTGTGCACAATGGAGTTGGGAGTACAGTCCCGACCTGCTCCTGTGGCCGCTTCTAGAATAAAGAGGCCCAGCTAGGTTAAGACTCTTTCTCAGGGTGACAATGATTTCCACCTTCACACCCTCCCTCTCCTGAATGTGGGAACTTCCTGGGTTCCACAGTACATAAAATACAAGCTGTAGTGCAGGAGAGGAGAAATGAGTTGTACTAATGACAAATCACTGAAACAGGATAAAGTGAATTCCCAGCCTGTTCAGGAGCAAACTCCCCGGGTTCCTCATTACATAGACTGAAATCCTCGCGGCACCTAGCCTGTAACTGGAAGATTACTGAATTGATGGATCCTTAGTTTAAAATGCAGCTGTTTTATTCTGCTTTAGTAATTAATTCTTTTTCCAATACCCTATTGATTAAGCGTAGACCCTGATAAAGTTCAAACTGAGAAGGATCTCTCGTGGCGTCCTTAGTTGCTCAGGAGAGTCAATGAAAACTTCCTACCATTCCACCTGCCTCCTCAGAGTGCTGATCCAATGAACAGAACAGTTTTTTTCTCATAAATTAGTCAGGCCGTGTGGAGCTGTATTAGCTGATGGTTGCTTTTGTCTCTCCAGTTGCTGACTTGCTTTTCAGTTCTGCTGGCCTTTGTGCCGTCACACACAAAGTCGGAGTGCAGCTGCCATTCTGAACCCAAACCGAGGTAAAGAACAATCTCTACAAACTACACCCCCCCCCATTTCATGTGGGTGTAATTCCCTGAGCTGCACAGGGCTCCATGTGGCCTCCAGGGACCCAACTAGCTGAGAAATCAGTCCTAAAGCATGCAGACACATTGTAGAACTGGAAAACAAAATAATAAAGTAACCTATTTTCTTCAAGGCTTTGCCAGTCTTTTTCCCCCCTACCTCTCACAGAAAGCAGACTGCCCTTTGCACAGCAATGATAAGCTTCCTCCTTGGTTTACACCATGGGAGGAGGGGGCTAGTTATCAAGCAATGACACAAGACAGGGTAAAAAGAGTGATCAAGAGGCCAAGCGAGGCCTGTGTCCTGTACTAGTCAGGTGGCATCAGAGTCCGAGAATGCCTATTAAGCACACAGGCGTGGAGTGTAACCATATATAAATGGCCATTACAAGCACAATGGTATTTAGTAATAGGAGGAGTCACCAAGGGTGCTCCCTCTCAAAGGGTCACATGTACCAGGATCAATGCTGGTGAGTAAAACAAGCAGGGAAACAGGGGGGTTCTCAGGTTTCAGCCCTGCACAATGGAGTTTTGTTTCCATGAAGATCATCGCTACTGGGAAGGCTTTTAGAGCAATGGACTCATTTTCTTGCCCCACCCCCACCCCTTCAGATCCACGTAAGGCCACCAAATCATGTGCACAGGCTTAATTCCCTGCATGAAAACAGTTCAAAGACACAGGTTCTCATCCATGAGCTAGTGGGAACAGAGGAGGTGATTTCTTCCTCACTCATGGCATACATTTGCAAGAGAGCTCATTTGTTCCTGTAAGTTCTGTTTCAGACAGTGGGGTAATGGGAAAGATCTGGAATAATTTTAGGAAATTCCCTTACATTTCTAGCATCTGATTCTAAATTCAAAGCTAAAGCCAAGCTTTCTGTGTGCTCTGAGCGGCTGGGCTGGTTTCCACGCTCTCTCATGGGCCAGGGCTGAGTGCACATTTCCACCTTCACAGCATTCCTTCCTAGGTCAAAAGGTCATCTCACACAGCGTCCCCAGCAGACACTGGCTTGTCAAAAGGTTGCATCATGTGATCTGGCCAGTCTCTCCTAACAAAGCTCTTTGCTCACTGGGAAACAAACTTTTCACGTCTAAGTAATTTCTGTGTTAGAGCCCTGCTCTCCTTCCTCCATCCCCCATGGTCTCTTCAGTTTCACACTGATAGAAGCAGCAGCAGGCCTCAAATTCAAAACCTACAGACTGTCAGGGTTCCTCCACGTTTACTGGGTCCTATGATAAAGAATGACACCCTGCCAGAGCTCAAGCTGGCTTCTTGCATTCCAAAAGAAAACAAAGGTGTCCCCCTGCTAGGGGGTTTCTTTCAAAAGTCTCCCTCTTTCTAAAGTAAACCTACATACTGGATAAAACAGAAATGAGGATAAATGAGACAGAATGGTTCCAAAGACATTCTGTTTGAATCACCAGTAAGGTCATAAGGCTTCTTGCTTATTCTTTTAAACTGCATGGAGATGACTAACAGAGAAAAGGTATGAAAGTGAAAATGAGGGTCTCAGAAGTGGGCTCATTGTTGGGGCCAAGTTTACAAATGACAGAGGCATAAAGTTCACCATTGGTGATATGAGGGATATAAAGAATGTCCCAGTTACCACAGGCACTGTCCTCCCTCCCTCCCTCCCTCCCTCCCTCCCTCCCTTCCTCTCTTCCTCTTGTCTCTCTCTCCCTCCCTCTTGTCCCTCCCCTCACTCCCTGTCTGGACAGACAGTTTAATGACTTTCTCATTGTCGTGGATTTTTGCTTTGAGCAGCTTGAAGCTCTCACATACAATCCAAAATGAGTCATTTATTTCTAGAAGGGAGTCAAACAAGTCTGTCAACATTGCTTCTATTTATAAACTATATATTTAAGAGTAAAGTAAAATAGTCATGGCTGACAAGTTACATACGGGGTACAGAATTAGATACTTTCAAAAAAATTAGTGATACTTTCAAATTATATGGCTTAATCCAAAGTCATGGAACTGAGGACACTGGCAAATTTGTAAGCATGGAACATTTTGTAAGTTCATTTATTTAAAGAGGCATGCCTTTAATCCTAGCATTCTGGAGGCAGAGGCAGGTGGATCTCTGTGAGTTTGAGACCAGCCTGGTCTACAGAGTAGCCAGGGCTACGCAGAGAAACCCAGTATTATCTTGAAAATGAATGAATGAATAAATAAATAAATAAATAAATAAATAAATAAATAAATAGGCATGGCCAAGTAGCCTTAGAGTGAAACCCACGCTCCTCTCTGACTTTAAGATAATGTAGTTTGCATACCAGAACATTTTCCTAAACATTTTTTTTTTTTGAGAAAGGGTTTCTCTGTGTAATAACCCTAGCTGTCCTGGAACTCACTCTGTAGACCAGGCTGGCCTCAAACTCACAGAGATGTACCTGCCTCTGCCTCTGCCCCTCGAGTGCTGGGATTCAAAGCATGAGCCACCACCGCCTGGCCTAAATATATTCTTTTCAGTTACTAATTACCAAACTCTCCAAAAAACACATTGTTCAAAATTCATTCTCACATATCCTGAAGGAATTCTGTCTTGGGGTAACAGGAAGTGATGAAGATGCTTATTGTTAAGTAGGAATGTCGTTTCATTTGGTATGATCTACAACCCTTAACATAAGAGCTAGGGTTGTTATTTCAGTGAACTGAAAACAGTGTTACATGCTGTCACATCAAGCACATGTTCTACTCTGTCATTTTGGTTGCAGGAAGTGACTGTGTGCTAAACTGGCCAATTTAGTCTCTGTTACCCTAGAACATGTACTCTGTATCTTTTTGTGAGATATTTGCAAAGCTATTGAAGATAAGCAATATATATATATGGAGACATTGATGGCTGAACTTTTTAAAAAAGATGAGTAGGATTTGAGTAAACATGGTATAAAAATTAATTTGCCAGGGATCTTGTAACAACTTACAAGTTTATCGCCATTTCTGGTACTGTGACTCCAATGCTTGGCATCTGGCATCAGTTACAGAGCCTGAGAATTCTACACAATCCTAAGACTTGTAGAGAATGGTGCTAAAAATAGGAGTGTGTAAGCCAGAACCATGCTTCATCTGCCAAAGGATTCGGAGAAGAAAATAGGTGCCTAATACTGAGGTTGTATGAATTTAATTATCTATTTTTGAGGTATCACATACTTTATAGCCCCATCCATCATGAAAGGAGATTAACTAAGAAGTTAAGAATTCAGTACAGAAAATATATGATGTAGTCAGTAATTTTAAGTAGGCAAAGCTACAGACTCCTGCCTGACCTTGTGTCATTACCTTTTCTGAATACAGAATGGGCACTCTTGTCATTAAGGTCAAACTTTTCCAATGAGTGCACAAGAATATTCTTCTAAGTCAGCGGTTCTCATCCTGTGGGTCCCATGGCCTTTGGAGGCAGGGCTGGGATGGGGGTAGAATGACCCTTTCACAGAGGTCACCTAAGACCATCCATATTTACATTAAGATTCGTAGCAGTAGCAAAGCTACAGTTATGAAGTAGCAACAAAAATAATTTTATGGTCGGGGGTCACCACATGAACTGTATTAAAGGGTTGCAGCATTAGGAAGGTTGAGAACTGCTGTTCTAAGTGTAACAATAGAACAAGGAGACCAAAAGTTAGGAGATGGGACTGAAGAACAGGAAACTTCTTTTCTTTCTTTCTTTTTTTTATTTATTACTTTTGTATGTGGATGTTTTGCCTGCATTCAAATATGTGCGTCACATGTGTACAGTGCCTGTAGAGGCCAGAAGAATTCCTTGGGACTAGAGTTACAGTCGATTATAAGCTAGCATGCGGGTACTGGGAATTGAACCTAAATCCTCAGGAAGAGTAGCTAGTGCTCTTCCCTGCTAAGTCATCTCCCTAGCCCATGGGAAACCTCCTTGAAAGGCAGGTTAAAGAATCAAAACATACCATGTGCCTAAAAAAGGACACTCAAACCAAAGTGGAAAAGTTCAAGGGTAGAAATGCTAATTCACATCTTGCCCAGAAAACGACTAGTCCGAACCATTCACCGAATTCCACATGAAACAATGGCTACACATTTGGCTGCAAAGATCTTTAAACATGAGTCTTTAGATCAAACATCCAATGCCTACAGATTGGAAATCCCAGATTCTAAGGAATCCACATGAAAACTACACTAAGAATACCTCATCTGTACAACTGGACCATCTTGTTAAGTTGTTCATTAGCAGCTTGAGAGTGTATCAACTCTTTTAATGCTTGCATTTAACACCTTGAAAAAAAAACCAAATTATTTCTCTGGGGCGAATTATACAAGGAGGGAGGAGTATTGGCCCTTTATGAATACGGTTGTAGAACTAAGATTTACAATCACTATTTTTTTTTCTGAAATGCTTTTCAGAAGTATAGCATTTCTTCTTAATTTTTCAGTACCTAGATCTCTCAGTATAAATAAAGGGACAGACATAAAACATCACAAAGAATTTAAAAGGGAGCCAGGTTTGGTGGCACACCCAACATTTGCCTCAAAAGGGGGATAAGGGTGGTAGATATTGAGCAGGCCACAGGCCAGGCCCCAGTTTTGACCTTCAGTGCTATGAACAGATGTACTCAATCTCACAACTGCTCAAGAAACCTACCCCTTGAAGCAACTGCTTAAGATCATGAAGGAAATAAACAACTAAGACTAGAACTTGGGGCTCCAGCCACTTTCATCTGGGTGATCCCAGAAGCCTCCCAAACCGTTTTGAGTCTGTTTGAATAGCAGCAAGTGATAGAAAAAAGGGATATGGACCTTCCTCAGGCCCAGGCACTCAGCAAAGCCAATCTGACCTCGGGCTGTAAGTACTCTGACTGTTATTGTGATAGACTTTTCAAGTGGCACTACCTAGGAATTTGGTCCCTCCCTAGTTTGCTCACTCTTGGGGTGATTTCAACACCTATGAACAACAAATTCACCTTCTTCTTTAGTCTCATGATATACCAATTCAGATTTTTCTACGTACCATTAAGTAGATTTCTGTTTGAGGATTTTAACCAGGTATTTAATGATGTGTATGGAAATTTTCTGATCACGTGATTTTCGTGCCCTAATTCTCACCCTGTTCATCAAGTAATAATATCAGAGAACTCTTAAGGGATTCTCAGCCTTTGGTGAATTGGTAAGATGCCTTTGATGCCAATTTTATGTACCAGAAGTATTTATCAAAACTACATGTACAGATTCTAATGATTCCAAATCAGAATTTATAGAAAATTTGGTCAGATTCTTAGAAAATAATTTGGTCTCAAACACCATTAAAGACCATGACACATCAGCATCAGTAGAAATACTGGGTTTATGACAGGAAACATAGCAACCCATTTGAAGTTTTCCTAAAGGGAAGAGACACCTCCACCCCAGTCTCTGGTCTCTCAGGTGTCTTGTGCTTTAGGATGCCTGCTCTAATAGACTCTTGGTAAGGTGGCTAAATGCCTTGGTATGGCCTCACACAGACTTGTGTTAGAATCTTGGCCCCACCACACTTCGAAACTAATGTAAGCTTCAACTTTCCATATATGAGTTATGAAAACTAGATTAAACATTGGCTGTTGGGTAAAGAATCACAAGATCTGCTTGGAAATTCTTACTTGGGACAAATGATCCTTATACTAGAGCCAGTTTGTTGATGTCCAGTGTGGGAAAAAATTGACCAAAAACTTCATGATGAGTGAGTAAAGTTGTAATTTCTGAGGAACCTATTTAGTTCACACACACACACACACACACACACACACACACACACACACACACACACACACACACACAATAATAATATTCTGGGGATAAATTGTTTTGAAATTTCAACCAAAGTAAAATATCACTCTTGTAAGCTTAAGAAATCAAGAGAGTGGGGAAAGTACTCAACCATTGTTTTTGGGCTACAAATCAGCAGAAAACTGGGAGATTGAAGGTGATTGTATGTGTGTGTGTGTGTGTGTGTGTGTGTGTGTGTGTGTGTGTGTGTGTGTATGTGTGTGTGTGCTTCTGTGTTTCTGTGTTTCTGTGTAGGTGTATGTTTGTACAGATCTCACTATGTGATCTATGCTGGTCTTGAACTTGCAGCAATCCCCCAAGTTCTTGGATTATATCATGAACTATCAGTCCTGGCTGACTTGTACATATTCTACTGAAAAAAATTAATGTAACATACTATTAACATGTATAATGTAGATAAAAAAAACTAGTTTTATCTTCTGTGCAATTACATTAAAATGTATTCAGACCAAAAACATCTAATACTTTAAAGATCTACAATTGTAAACAAAATATACATCATTTACAAAGATTAAGACAGGGCAGGAATCTTAGAAATGCTTATAGTGTCAGGCGAGGGTGGCACATGCCATTAATTCCAGTACTTGGCAGGCAGAGGCAGGCAGATCTCTGTGAGTTTGAAGCCTTCCCAGACTACAGAGTGAGTTCCAGGACAGCCAGAGCTATACAAAGAAGCCCTGTCTCAAACAAACCTAGATAAATAAGAAAGAAATCCTTATAGTAAATGACACAATAAAACATATTCACATATCAAATGAACTTGGAAGTTAGAATATATTTGAATTATTTGAATTAATTGAATTAATTTTTTATTATTATAAAAACATAGCTCTCAGCTGTGTAGATACCGTCCATACTGTGGAAGAACTTGAGCAAATTAAAGGACTAAATTTAAACTAAATTAAAGTCAGGTGCTGTGGCACATGTCTGTAATCCTAGCACTTCCCAGGTAAAGGTTGGAAAATCAGAAGTTCAAAGTCAGTCTTGACTGTATGGTGGATTTGAGGCCAGCCTGGGCTGCTTGAGCAGTCTCAAAACAAAGAAAGAACCCTCATGCATAGGAAATGTTAGATTGGAGTATCAAATGCCATTGTTTTGAGGGAACCCTGAAACTCTCTAGTTTTAAGGAAAATTGGGTTTCTCTCTAAACCACGAACCCAATCCATTTGGTAAAACGAAAACAAAAACACTGCTAAATCAGGAATAAATTATCTATTGTCTAGAACTGTGTCTTTGGGAACCACTTCCTGATGAAATAAATGTTCATCCAAAGATAACCAGATCGGAACGAACTGCTTTTCAGAGCTTTCCAGCAGGGTTGAAAATCTAAACACAGGCTCCTACACGACTTCAGAGTCGTGCTTTAATCTGTTCTTGCTCCTCACACCACTGTGACGTCATTTTATTCAGAAAACTTTTGAGATTGAGTCAATGAGCTATTACAGCTACTCACAGGGTGCCAGCACAAAGTCTGCCCTTCCAAACCTGCACGATGGAAACCCTGGAAGCCCCAGGCAGCGGGCAGGTTAAGCACTTTGTCTAGTGAATCACTGGTAATCAAAAGCAAAGGCTTGGAGCCTGGACATGTGGGTTCACGCTTCTGACACCACTATAGACACGAAGGTACATCTCCTGAGACTTGTCAGGGACAATGCTGAAAGTCGAGAACTAAAGACAGTGTCAAGAAACCCTTTAGGGAATAAATATTGCAAAAAAAAATGTGGAAGCCTTGACTAGTCTTTTTTTTTTTTTATTTTTGTAGTGGGGTCAGAACATAAGTTTCTCAGCATACTGAGAATGCCTTGAAGTAATTCAGGATCTCTGAAGAATTTGAACAACTCGTGTGACTGACACTGTGGTTTGAATGCTGCAGAAACACCTTTCAATTAAAGAATGTGGTTTTATTTCCCTGCTTCAATATTTCAAGTAAGATAAAAGCAAGATGCTAAGCCAATCCACAGGTAAAAAGAAATCACCTTGGCTGAGTTTTTAAAGCCCATCTATTGAGCATTCCTAGCAGGCTGCAGGGGTGATTAAGTGGTATTGGTGAGCAAATTAAAAAGGAAACTGAAACGAATAGCTTGGAGAAAGTCCTTTTTTATTCACACAAAAGTATCTTTAAGAAACCCACAATATGAAATATTCACCAACTCTCTCATTTTTTGATCCAGTTGGATGTGTGGCTAATGGAATTGGTAGGTTTTCTTGGAGTTAGTAGAATTCTTATTATTCCCTAAACCAGTGGATCTTGGAGGCAAACAGCAAATACTAAAACACAAATAAGCATCCTTAACTTTAGTGAGGTTGATAGCTATGAAATAAAGAGTTTTGGAAGGGTCCCAGGAGAAAAAGTAGTCTCATTATCTCATGCTTTGACACAGAATGTGTACTTCTCGCTATTCCTAAGCACAAAAGATAACCAAGCCTTCAGAACATGCCCATTTGGCACCTCCCCTCTCCCTTTCTTGCTCTGGAATCAGACCCCATGGACCTGGCCAACATCAATAGAAAAATGAAAGGGAGGAATGGGTTTTTCAAAGCATAAATCACTGATTTAACATCTTTAACAAGTGTCATATGATAACCCAGGCTCCTGTTTAACTTGAGGAAATAAAAATGAAAAATTGTAATAAAGAAATAATAGAAGGGTGGCCACCTTCTGATTAGAGTGAGGACATTGGGGCTTTAATGACTTTCATAGGACGGTCAGTTGCCTTCATTAAATTTTACACCATTTGTGAGCTGAACACCCTTATGCAAAACACACTTTGCAGGTAAAGGGAACTGTTAAAATGGGTTTGTTTCAATTCTACATCTTTTCCTCCTCCCTCACAAGAAAGTAACTGACGAACCCCCACACACACACCTCAGAGCAAGGCACCTCATCTGAAAACCGGGGTAAGCCTGAGAAATTCTGGGGCAATCACATGAAAATTTATGTAGAAAACACATGAGGACTAGAAATGTAAAACTAAACATATCACATTACAGACGTGATTTGAATTTTAAAAGATGTCATTGGGAAATCAATATAGATAGAATGTGGAGAAGACTTAGGAATCCCCGACCATCTTCGTCACATGGAGATGCAACTTGTGAGAGCTTCAAGAGGTGATAATGTGAATAACAAGAACGTTTTTAATCTCTCTCTCTCTCTCTCTCTCTCTCTCTCTCTCTCTCTCTCTCTCTCTGTGTGTGTGTGTGTGTGTGTGTGTGTGTGTGTGTGTGAATGATCTTCTGTGAATATAGGCCCATGCACTACAGTGTGTTTATGAGTGTAAGATGGTGATCTCAATTGTCCATCCTCACCTTTGTCCTATCTCACAGTAGAACAGATAGATTATAGTTGCACCCAACTGTTTAGCTTTGTGGGGATGCTGGGGATCTGAACTCAGGCACTTACATGGCAGGCACTTTACCAACCGAGCCATTTCTCTGGTCCTAAAGTAAGTTTTAATGGGAAGTTATGACATGCTATGTATATATTCACCTCACACTTTGCATCAACCGTAAAGGGTCAGAATCTAGTTTGCAGGCAGTGAATAGCAAAACATTCCTCCAAATTCTCCCATGATGGAGCTTGAAGCTGTGACCTTTGGGCCTTCCATGGCAATCCTATACTGTGCCTTCAACTTTATGTAGATTAGCTATAAGACCGTGTAACAGTCTTATAGGCCTAATAAAGGCCTTTCTTATGGCCTTTTTCTTAAGATAAAGAAAGTAGGATGTTGTCAAGTAATCACTGAGGTGCTGTGCACTGGAGACTGTTGTTTTGGCCTCAGCCTCTCCTCCTAGTGCTTACCCCAAATTTCTACCCTTCCTTCAAGCTCTATAAATCTTCCCCATTTGTGTCTGTGTTGTAGTACAGAGGTGGAAGGAAAACAGACAAGCGAAGTGCCTTACATTATCGCTTCCCTGCTTATTAGAAATTTTATCATGCTGTATCCCAAAATTCACAGACAGTAACATGGGCTTAAAGTGTAAGCTATGGAACCAAAACTAATAAAGCTAGTGCTCATATGCACATTAGTAGCACTGTAATCCTCATTTATGGAGCATATTTTATCATAGATGCCTCAACCAGCACACAGATGCAGATCCATCACCTTATTTAATTCTCACACCATCTCTGTGTTTACAATAGAAGATAAACAGGCATAGAGAGGTTAAATGTCACCTAGGGACATCAGGGGCAGAAATTAAGATTTAGACCCTGCACTAACTCCAGTCTGTTCCTAAGGCCAAGATTAGAAATATTCTAGTTTTAAATTTTTTTTTTTTGGTTTTTCAAGACAGGTTTTTCTCTGTGTAGCTTTGGAGCCTATCCTGGCACTCATTCTGGAGACCAGGCTGGCCTCGAACTCAGAGAAATCTGTCTGCCTCTGCCACCTGAGTGCTGCTGGGATTAAAGTCATGCGCCACAATGCCCGGCTCAAGTTTTAAATTTTAATTTCTCCATAAAGCATAGAACCACTTCCTTAAACTTATTGGAGTCCATAGGGTTTCAAGCCCAGAATGACTCTGATCATAGCACTCCAGAGATAGAGAAGGACCAGACCAGCCAGGACTACATAGCAAGCAAGACCCTGTCTTAACTGCTCCCTCAATTCCCCCAAAAGAAGCTTCATTTCAGGTCATGACCTCATAGTTGCTCTCTTATACTAATGACCATTCAATTCTACAAGATTCATCACAAAATGGATGACTGATGTTTTGACACACTCAGTCCCTGCAGGAACCTATACCTTCAGTAAGCACTAGGTAGTTACATCTAGCCGTTAAATACTTGCCACAATCAAACAGCTTCAATCTACTCCACCACGTGTTTCACCACCAACTCTGTTTCATAGGCAGGGGTGTGTATATATTTGAAGAACTGAACACAAATTTCATCACTAAATTTTTTTTAAAAAAATTTTAAAAATCTTTCATACAATATATTTGGTCATTTCTCCTCCCCTAACTCCTGCAAGATCACTCCACTATCCCACTACATATTCTCTCTCTTGAATGTTAAAACAAAAACAAAAGCACAACAAAAAAACAAAACATGGAGCACATTTGTTTTGGTTGTCTACTCCCGAGAGTTCCGCCTGCCCTGGGATATGTATGGTTGGTATACCCAGAGTCACTCCACTGAAGAAAATTGATTTTTCCTCTGATCAGCAATTTCAAATAGCCTTTTTGGTTAAGGGGTAGGTCACTGTGCCTACTTCTCCATGTTGGAATTTTTGTCTGGTTTGGACTTATTCAGGTCTTGCAGAGTATTGTCACAGTCTCTGTGAGTTCATAAAGAATACTAACATCATTAGTCAACCTGCAAAAATCAGAATTGAAATGTGACTTGATTGTTCTTTATCCAGACTTTGATGGGTTTTGTTTAGTTTGAGACAGTTTCACATAGCCCATGCTGACCTCAGAGCACACCGATGACCTAGAAATGAATTTCTCTTGTTGCCTAGATCACCCTAGTGCTAGGATCACAGGCATGCACCACTATGTCTAGTGTATGGTGTTGGGGATTGAACCCTGAACGCCATGTACTCTAAGCAAGCACTCCCCCAACTGAGCTACGTCCCCGCCTCCTAGACTGTGACACACATGAGCTATGCAGCCTGGTATCAATACCAGAAACTTTGTGAATTAGTCTTTTATCTTTCATGTTCTATAAAGAAGTCTGGGTGCTCATTTTCTGATACACAGTCTTTAACAACCACCTGGCAGAAAGGAGGATGGAAGGAAGGAAAAGAAGAACAAAAGAAAAAAGGAGGAAGGGAAGGAGAGAGGAAGGAAGACTACAAGGAAAAATGATGCCTTTTTTAAAAATTAGAGGAAAAAATAGAAGTCTTACAGACAGATGGGTCATTTCATGTTGACCATTTGAAGTGGTGATATCATGGACACTTGGCCTTGAGTGTTGTTAAGGATCTTGAAGCCTGCTGCTGCTCTCAGGTGGATGGTGAGCATGGACATCCTGCCTCAGATAATATCTCTACTCTAGGGACAGTAAGTAGTCTCTGAAGGTGGGCCTTTTTACCTTTCTTATCTGCATGCAGTTACCTATTTGTTTGCTAAAGGTTTTTGCCTGACCTTACGGCTGTCTTCTGGTGGCATATGTTTGTTAGCATGTGATGGTCTCCATGGTAACTCTTGACAGTAGGGGGTAAGGAAAACAAGAACTGAAGGCTTCTTACCTAGTACTGGCTCCCTAGATCAGCTCTGGGTATCTTTCTTAATGCTAGCAAAGTGGTGTTGAAAACACACGTGCCCTAATTCGGCAATTGGTTAACAGCTGAAAGTAGCTACTCAGTATTCACTTAGGGTACAGGTTATCAAAGCATCGATCATCAGTTTTGTGATGTAACTGTTTGACAGGATTGAATAATCATTTGTATAAGAAAGCTAACATGGGAGTGGATGATTTGGCCTTTGTGGCCATGAAGCAAGGGCATCCATTTGATTGCGTGATAATTTTCTTTTCTTTTTCAATGCTGGGGGTTGAACCCCTGGTCTTGTATTAAGCAGGAAAGTATTCTCAAGCTGACCTAAATCCACAGCCTATAGGTGGTGTAATTTTCTGAACAAAATTACTGTGTAACATTTAAAGTCTTGTAGAAAAAATGACTGATAAGCAAGAATAAAATCAGGGGCTGGAGAGATGATTCAGTGGTTAAGAGCACTGGCTGCTTTTCCAGAGGACCCTGGTTCAATTCCCAGCACCCACATGGCAGCTTACAACTGTCTGTAACTCCAGTTCCAGGAGATTTAATACCTTCACACCAGTGCACATAAAATAAAGTTAAATAATTTTTAAAGAGAATAATAAGTAAAGAGTAAAATCACACTTATCCTCACCTCACCAAACTGCAAAGATAACCTCAGTTGTATCCCAAGGCTCTTCTCAACCACTTGCTAAAACTTTAGGGACAAGATGGGACCAACCTGATTCTTTACCTCATAGCCTGAAGGGTATGATGTATTCGAGTAGGTAATCCTGCCCCCACTCTACCCAAGACAGGAATGTATGAATTTAGAAGTTCCTATCACTCAATAAAACTCGGAACATCTCTTCATGTTCCTGAAGATGCTGCCATGCCTCCCAGGATCCTCCAACTCTAAGGAAGAGTCAGGAGAAAATATATCACCAGCAAATCAATCAGTGCAAATTCTACACTGGAGAAACAGGACATAAAGGTTAAGACACACAGGGGTTTTGCAGCACCAAATCCCAGACATTCTCTGAGGATGGATTGTATAACCAGTTCCACTGTTCACCACTTGGCAACAAAAGCCAAATAGTTGACCTCCAAACATACAAGGGCTGTTATTTTCCCTCTTCATCCTTCTTCCACAGATTTCCACCCATCTCCTAACTCAGATTTGGGACTACTGACATGGCTCAGTGGATAAAGGCACCTACCACCAGGCCTGACAATCTGAGTTTGATTCCTGGGAACCATAGCGTAGAAAAAGAGAACAAAATCCTACAAGTGTTCCTCTGACCTCCACATGCATGCTGTGGCATGGATGTGTGTGCACAAGCATGAGGGGGGAGGGCAGACAGAGACAGAGAGACACAGAGAGAAAGAGAAGGGGAATAATTTTTTTTAAGTTGCTTTTTTTTTAATTTTGGTTTTTCGAACTAGGGTTTCTCTGTGTAGCTTTGGAGCCTATCCTGGCACTCACTCACTCTGGAGACCAGGCTGGCCTCGAACTCACAGAGATCTGCCTGCCTCTGCCTCCTGAGTGCTGGGATTAAAGGCATGCACCACCAACGCCTGGCAAAAATTGCTTTTGATAAAGGCAAGTGCATAACATGCTGGGTTTCAGGCTAACCATCACTTTAGTTCATGTCAGAGTCTGCTGAACTCTTCATTTCTACATTCTTGAGGAGGTAATCAAATATGCTTCCTTTGAATGAAACACTTGAGAACTGTTCAAGTCACATCGATTAATACAATGAAGTGTAAGTACAAGGCTAGCTGGCTTCAGAGAATACACTGTGCAAGAAGAGCTGAAGTCCACAAGACTTCTGGCCATGGAGGAAATTGCTCTTTACACAATTGAAAATTGATCCTGAGCTCATGCTGACCCACCTCTTAAATACAACACGAGGGAAGACTCCCTGGGATATTAGCTCTGTCTGAACGGGTTTCAGTGAAGGAAGCAGAGTGGAGGACAGTGAATCCCAGAGTGTGTTCCGAGGGCGATTAGTCCCCAGAGGGAATGTGAAAGACCGTCTTAATGGTTAAGTGGCTCTGGGAAGCTCTGGGTTTCTACCCGCTGCGGACTTCAAATGTACATTTAGCAAATGAGGGGAGCTGAAAATTCCTACACTAGAGGAAACCCAGCTTTAACCCAGGCTTCATTCTAACCACAAAATTCTTTTTTTTCTAAGTAATGCATATTTAAATATCCCGGGAACCATACTTTTTCAAATACTGAAGATGATATATTTACTCCATCTTGTTGAGTCATTTCCAGGTGTTAATAATTACAACACTATAAACATTTACAGAAGTATGTCTTTAGATACAAATTCCTGAAAATGAGGTGATATTCAAGGGAATTATGTGACTCACAATCATTTTGGTGCTTAGATTACTTTGGAGAGAATATCAAAGCTTCCCTTTACTTTTTCTTTTCTTTTCTTTCTTTCTTCCTTCCTTTCTTTCTTCCTTTTTTTTTTTTTGGCTATTGGAAATTTGTTTCTTCACTGAAAAGAATATCTACTCTTTCAAACAGACTCTATTTCAGGGAAGCATACAGGTCTGCTACTTTGACCATGGAAGACAGTGGAGAACTGGTCATTGGCATTCAAAAGGAAGGCGATTATGTCACTCTCCGCATTCACAAACCTTCAATAGGTCCCTATTACCTACCAAACCAAGCACTAATTCCCCAGCCTGCTATTCATCGCCCCACACAATATGGACCCAATTCTCTTTTCAAAAAATAAAAATAAAGATAATTATTATTATCAAAGGCCTTCTACATTAATCATGGCACCGAGGAGGGCGTGAAGGAAGGAGATGCCTAAGATGGAGTAACTGGCCGCAAGTATCTTCCAGTCAAGCAGGAAGGTAAATACATCCTGGAGCACTGGGATAGCATGAGAAGTGACTGCTCAGAGCAGGAGAGCCTTTTTGAGTGGAGCTGGGCTCTGAGGCCTGGGGCAGGACTCAGGGCAAAATGGCAATAATTTCCCTTTCCTAAGGATAAATGCAGGACTTTTTGTTTTAGGGTCCTCATGGTGATCTCTGTTGTATAATGTCACATTTCAACTACTTTAAAAGCTAATTTTTTCTTTTCTTTCTTTTCTTTCTTTTTTCTTTTTTTTTTTTTTTTTTTTTTTTTTTTTTTTTTTTTTTTTTTTTTTTTCGAGACAGGGTTTCTCTGTGCAGCTTTGGAGGCTATCTTGGCACTCACTCTGGAGACCAGGCTGGCCTCGAACTCACAGAGATCCATCTGCCTCTGCCTCCCAAGTGCTGGGATTAAAGTCGGGCACTACCAATGCCTGGCTATTTTTTTTTATTTTCTTAAAGTATAATAACATTTACTTAGTATAAAAGAAACAGCTATCATTTTCTATAAATTACATTATTTAAGCCCTACATCACAAAATCTAGGAAACTAATTATCTTTTATCACCCTTGCCCTCTAGCTGTAGAATATAGGATGGGAGACTGACTCACTCACAACAAGTAGCAGACATGAGGATTTCACTGGTGAGCCAGCCAGCCAATACCAGTGGCCATATGTTTAACCATGAGGCCACATGGCCTATAAATACTCTATGTCCCTGGAAGAATCATTCCTCACCAACATGCACCACACATATATACTTCACAGACTCTGCATGGCCTAATGAGGTCTGTTATGGTGGATACCAGTCCATACTTCAGTATTTATGAAATAAAAAACAAAAGCTGCCCTGACTGTCTGCTTTCTCCACCAACGGAGAGCCATGCTGGCCATCCAGGGCTGTGTCTTCTGCACTCCTTTCACAATCAATATCCATCAGTTCTCTCCTCCAACTTTGCTGCCACTGGCTTGATGCAAGCTTCTTGTGGCTTCTAGACCACTAACCCCCACTCTCAATTGGCTTTTCTTCTCCTCCTCTGTAATCTCCATAGTCTACAAGAGCTAATTTAAAAAGCAAATCTTGTTATAACCTCCTTTTGCTTAAACTATTTTAATGTATTCCCCATATCCCAGACAGGGGTTTTCCCCAAGTCTGGGTTAAAACTTCAGATTCCCAGGCCTCTCCCTAGACATGTTTTCTGTGATCAGCCCAGCACTCTGCATTTCCATGCCTGTATGTTTACATCACCAGGAATGCTAGGTACTTCACAGAGTGAGCACAAGTGTGTCCGCTGAGCCTCCAGCCACAGCTTTTTCTGTAGACTCTCTAAGCAGCAAGTCCAGTCTGGTTGTTGCTCTTCCCACACCCATAGCGTCACACCTCTGAGCCTTTGTCTTCTCTGCTCTACCGCCTCCCTGTCTCTTTTCTATTCTATTCTATTCATCTGAAGATAACCACTAAAAAGGCCATCAATGGCATGTTGAAAGCTTCCCCAACTCTGTGAAACCTTTCACAAATATTTCAGAGAGTATCAACCATTCTCTTTTTCAAATACATTACAACAATCTGCATGTTAAATGTAACAATAGAAGCATGAATGTTTATTTACGTACATTCCCAAATTTTATACTAAAGTCCTGCGGTGGAAAAGGGAGCACTTCTCATCTGAGACTATTACATGGTCAACAAATGAAGGAATGAAGACAATGTTCTTTGCAGTCTACCATTATTTACCAAGCTAGACTATTTTAAAGTCAATGTATATTAATTGTATAACTACCCTGTGAGAAAGTTATTAGCCTCCTTTTACAAGTGGGGAAATTAACAGGCAGAGAAATAGCCATCTGGGAGTGGCAGGGGCAAAGGAAAGTTCAGCTCTGCCTGCTTCAAAGACTGTTATTCTCTCAACACCAATCTCCTTCTGCAAGTTCAGCCATTCTTCATGAACTCATCATTCCATGATTCCTGCATGAATGTGTGACTCATATGAGTTATTTGTGCATCTTCCATAATTCCCTCCCATCCCCCCACCCCCCACCCCCCGTGCAGCTTACTGTAGATAGATAGTCAGCTGCTGAAGGCAGGGGCTGCCATGATTTCTATACTTTCATGCCCTGAGTCCCTTTGCTTGATAAAACAAACAAACAAAAAAAAACAAAAAACAAACTTTGCACCTTGAATTTAAATAACACATGGGCTAGGGAGACATATACACACCATCCTCCACGTGTGACAATCAGACAGGAGGAGATTCCAGAAGCTCTTATCACCAACCATTTATCACTTTACCCCATCCTTCACGTTTGGTACATAGAGAGTTTAGAAGTTCTGTTTAGTGGGTGGCATTTGTTTAAAATGTTAATCTGAAGAGGAAATACGAAAACTTGTACTTGCTAATATCTTTTTGTAAGCATTTCTTTTAAAAATGCTTAGTTTGGAAGCAACAGAACCAGCTTTCCCTATCAGTTAGGAAGGACTGAAGAATATCTGAATTGAGCCAATATTACATCTGTTAACTCACAGCTTCTGAGGTTGTGCTCCACAACTCAACAAGGGGTCACTTTAACTGACTGTGTGCATCACAAAAATCTGGCAATAGTCAAAGGTTTCTGAGCCTGCAATGAGCAAAAATTAATTCAAAATCAAACTTGTAACAAACCCAAGATGTTCCTGATGGAGCTTGCATTCCGAAGTTTCACTGTGGTCTTGGTTCTGAACATACGGCACGCTTGCTTTGTAGCATGCACGCCACCAGGGCATGCAACACTGACTTATGAATCACTGAAACACCTCAGCTCAGACTGGAGACCATTGTAAGTTATGAATTGCAGTGTTTTTACTCTACGTGCAAGGTTTTCTGCTCTCATGGAAACATAATGGCTTGTTTGTGAAAAATCTGAATAATACTTTTCCATCACCATTCCTTAGCATGTAGGCCTCAAATTAGTGTATCTTTGGAATGTTCTATGTTAGATAGAATGTTTGGTTTTAAAAATTGTCTTTAAGTAGCTGTCTTAACTTTGACTAAAACAAAACAAAATATTTAGTAGGGCTGGGAATGTAATTCAGTGATAGATTGCTTGACTAGCATGCAGGGGGCTGTGAGTTCAAGCACCAGTGCCAAAGGAAGAATTATATACTGAGTTTTGGCTTGGAATTAGAGCAGAGATTCCAATAATTTCAGAAATGACCCTACACTTGTGCCATTTTTCATTTCTGGGAATCTGTCTTCTCAGTTGATTTTTACAGTGAAAATATGGATTATCTGTGAAAAAGCTGAAGATGCTCTACATCTTGCAGTGTCAAGTTTAGTTTTTTATATAAAAATAAACATATCTACATTATACATGCATACATTTATTTTCTCTTAATAAATGGCAAAATATATGTAAATATGAATTGTTCTAAAACAAAGTTCCTTATTTATTAGGAATAAATTCTTGATTTGTAGGCATGTTTCCTCTACCTATTTATCTGGGATTCACATAAAAGTTTCTCAGGTCAAGAGAGGCACAAGTAGAAAAACATTAAGAAGCTCCATACTAGAGGTAAGCAGGTATAGATCCGTGTGAACTAAGAGTCTTTACTTCAGGACTCGATATCTACCTTTAACTATGAAAACCTCTGACCACTAATTAGATTTTCTGGAACAATTTGGAATGGTTTGCGGATAGAATCTGACCTTCTGTCATGCTTTTCACATATTATTCCACCTGTGTAAGTTTAGAAATTAGAAAGCGTACCAGGTGGATAAAGGACGAGGAGGAAGCTGCTTGTGTTTACATAATGCCCCATACCAAGACTACAACCTAAGCTGTCCTGCATATGATTTGCGTCATGTCACCATTACCCATAAAGTAAATTCTGATGCCTACTTATTTTCTTGATAAACTGAGAAGGAAAAAGCTCTCTTGAACTAATAGGCAAGAAACAGAATATTATCCGACTGTGCATCATAAATCAAGGACATAGAACATTCATGCTACACACCCCTGATGAAGAACTTCTAGCCAGTCTCATATAAGATAAAGTATAAAAGTAAAATAATAAATAAACACGGATGGAAACACTAGCTGCCCAGACCTTGACTCTACAAGACCATTGAGTTCAGTCTACCTTCTAGGAGAAGACAAGTCTGCAAAGATTATGTGGCACATTCAAAAGAGTATGCAACACACCCAAGGTCTTTAGCTAATTAGTGTCATCACAGGACAGAGGAGAGGAAGGATGAGAGAACTAAGCACTGCTGTTTGTGGGCAAAGCCCTGTGCCCCACGTATATACTCTCGTTTAATATACCCTCCAGGGCAACATGCAGGCTAGGTAGTGCTCCCTCCATGTTACCTAACCATGTTGACTAGAGCAGAGACTTGAATCCAAGTCTGCTTCTCAGGCCTTCCCCCTTCAGTTGCAACTATTGAACCCACAGTGCAAGATCCTTGACTTCAACCTGGGCAGATGCAAAGGACTGCAAAAATAAGGATATCTCCTAAATGCTACTTATAAAAAACTAAAGTGCATGTATATATCATCAGCAAATGCATGTTGCCCTCCTAAGGATGGCTGAAAATCACTTCCAGTTCCCTTTATATGTTTGTGAAGATCAGTGATGTCTCCAAAAGTCAAACCCATCTCAAACAGGTCATCATAGGAAAATCCTTGTTCCATACAATGTAGTCTCTCATCAGAGCTACCATTTAGTCTCTCTCTCTCCCCCACCCTTCTCTCTTTGACAGTATAATATGAAGAAATCCTATCTTCAAATTCTGACCACATAGCTAAAGTGCATAGCTAAAGACTAACGAGGCAAATTTAAGTTTTAATGACTACTACTTTCCAAAGGGTTCTAAGTTTGAGCTATGTGTCTTTCAGCTCCTTTAAGCGAGTAATGAATGCTCAAAATGTTTAAATTTTGTTTTTTTTTAATTCCTTAAGGAATGTAATCAGGATTGCAACAGATGCATAGATACATTCCAAACAGATCATGTATGTCTAGGCAAACATGACAAAATCCATAGGCACCAAGTTTTCCTTAATTTGTTTGCCTTAAGAAGGAAAAGAAGGTGATGTCTATGGGTCCTGTTTATAGATTCAAAAGCTGACTCATGACTGCTAGATAGCCCAGCTGAGTGGTAGTAGATGGCAGTCCTGCATCAGAAAAGCTGGGAGAGAAACTAGGAATAAAACACTATCCTTATAGGGCTATGGAGATGGTCTAAGAGACACAGAAATGCTATGGAAGTGCAAAAGGGGGAACACTGGGCTCATGCCTAGGCAGGCAGGGAAAACTTCATGGGGTGGTGGGGGGATGCTAGAGTGTCAGATTAAGAACTTCCTAGGTAGAAGAGAGGCCCAAGGACACATTCCTGCTAGGTCTCCTTCCATGACATCCCTGCTAGAGACCTCTGCTTGCCAGGGAATCCTTGCTCAGTAGGGGTACTAACAACAGGCTTCACCTCACTTGTAGCAAGGAGCTAAATTTCAGTTTTCTTTCTTGCTTGTCACCAGAAAGGGAGTGGATTACTTCAGACAACACAGGGCTACATGTTAGGAAGTTAAAGTGGCTGAAAACCATTGTCTGCTATGACATAAGAAATCTTTTCAGAGACCAAATTAAAGACAGATGTGAACAGGGGACACCAAATACAAAGTTCTCCCGCTAACCCCTCCCATCAACAAATAAACCCACAAACAATCTTAAGAGATTACCTTCGGGTAGAAATAGGAAGGGGCAAAAAGAAGAGGTTAAGTAACCTGGTGTTTTTATAGACTGATCTTCCAAAGCAAGGACAATGAAAGGGGAAAAATAGAACACGTGTATTACAATGTATAGTGCCATAAGGCTGTGTTTGATGCTCTGGAGGGCTTCAACAAGTACTGTTCAGCCAAAAATCAATTGAAAAATCAGCATGATAAGAGAGCTTGAGTTGCCCTATAATAGCCTTAAGACCCCCAAGGCTATTCAAGTCCCTTTCATCTGCCACACTGCACAGACTCTAGGGGACCTCACTTCCCCTCCTTGAGTCCTCTGCCCCTCCACCCCTCTCACCTACAGCTTTCCTTTCCCTTGGAAAGGGCGGCTGACAGGGAATGATGATGTTTTCAAGTGGTTTTTGAGAATGTTTTCCTTCTCTACTTTATGCTTTATCTTCTCTTGACATTTGCACTAAAATACATCCTGGGCAATCAGTCATAGACTTCCACAATGGTAAATGGTCAGTCTTAGTCTCCGAAGAGCCTAATGAGTAATAGTGTTGCATTCTCAATGCCTTAGCTGACATACTTTCCACTGCCCTTAATGAAATCACAGTTCAGACTCATGCAAATGAGACATGTAAGCAATTCGCAGTATTGTTATAAATATACATATATATTTCATTCCAAGATTTCATCTCAATATTTCTTCAATCACTCCTCACAATGTCTGGTTTGTTCAATTTATATTTCTGCTCAGCATTTGGTGCAAACCCCACAGATAAGATACATCTGTCCCTTAGTCACAAATCTTGGCATTTTTACCTTAACTCCGTCGTGAAATGAGTGGCTGAATTTACCTTGCTTATTAGCAGCAGTTCCTCATAATCAAACATTTCATTTCCAAACTTTCGAATTTGACATGAGCTGTAGCAACTCAGTAGAGACACATCCAAGCTTAAGGAAGACATATAAACATGCTGATCTGGGTGAGGGAAGGAAAAGCTAATTGGAAGTCAGCTTCCCTGTGATTATCAGCTTGTTTATGGGGAGGGAGGACTCTTCAGAATGGCACTGTAAATTCATCCCTGATTATGGTGTTAACACCAGAGCTCCCTTCCACAAGCTCCCCCGAAAGCCCCCACCCCGTCCATTTTGTTTTGTCACAAAGGGTTGTGCACTGTTTCCAGAGACTGACAGTTTTCCATGCTTTGATTTTCTCCAGTTTTAGGAAAAATTAATCAGTTGCACAAGCAGTCGTCAGGCTTCACTCCCCTCGTGGCAGAAAGCACACATATTCATTGTCTGCTATAAGAATAAATTTTAGTAATTTTCCCCATGTCAATATGAATATTAGACTGACCCAATTAATATGAAATGCTTCTATGCTGCTGGAACAGACAGTGCTACAGAAAGAACCATTTGCACAACCTGTTCATGATTATGGGCCATAAGGACACAAAGATGGCACACACATTTGTGGGCCATCTGAATTCTTATACGGGAAGGGGGGGGAAGGGGGAGCAGCATGACGTTAGCTTGACTGTCGTGGGTCATGTTTTTTAATCCAGAGTATTGGACATGTAACACAGCAACAAGAGCTGATCATTTTGTTTAATCACCTTTTGGATCTTTGCCAGATGGTCTCTATTGAGAATGCTGCAAACACAGAGACATGAGCTGCATCTAACACGCCACCAGAGCCTTCCCGTAAATGTCTGAGAACTGATTCCAACAAGAATTTAGTCTCAGAGCAGAAAGGGATACATTTAAAAACTCTGTGCATTAACTATACTTTTCCCCATAGAATCCTCACTTGGCATGAATAATTTACCCACTCTTATGCTAATGGGATCATGAAAGTATCCCCCTGTCTTGGTGCAGCTATTCTCAGCTTTCAGTAATTACCCCACCCAGTGAAAATAACATGGCTTCCACACTGAACAGCCCACTTGTACCTGACAATCAGAAAGATCATGGCTGACAGTGGAAGGATCTAGAACTGGACAGAGACACCCTCAGAACCCAAAGAAGAACCAACCCCACAGTAGTCCTGGTAGAGGGTGGAGATGCATTGATGATAGGGGGAGGGGTAAAAAAGGACTCTTCATTGTCTAGCCTACCTTTCCTTTGACTTGTCATCCAACTGTGACCTAAAGAAAGTATGTTCCTGTTCTAAGGGTGAAAGACGCTGGAGATCAGGTTAGTTTAGGAAGAAAATCAATACGTGATAGCTAAGAAAAAAAATACTATAGTTATCTATAAAACGCATCTACATGAAGTAGTTATTTTATCAGAACGTAAATATATATAAATGATAGGAAATTCCCTAAATGATACTTTTAGAAGAGAAACAAAAGGATTACTGAAGAAAGTAGAGAAAAGGGGGGAAAACAAACACATTTCGACCTCTGTCCACAAAACTCCATGTTAGGTAGTTCACTGTGTAAAAATTATCAGGCTAAAACATCTGGGAAAGAAAGCTATGAAGCAGCAGGGAACGTGGCTGGTTTATTGTTTATCTTTTGTTTATGAGGCAGTATTCAAGTTTAATTACTACTCTAAATTAAACTCTAACTGGCATCAGGAGACATCCCTTTACATGACTAAGTTAAAAGAAATCTGGAAATCCGAACTCTGGATTTTTCAAGTAAGTTGATATATATATAGGAATGAAATTACTCAAAATTAACAGCAATTATAGAAAGCTTTTAAGCATTTATGGGCAACTGTTACATGTTCCTAGAACATGTATTTATTAGAAGACTTTAATTTTATTTCTCATGGCGACTACCTAAAATATCCTAAGAACATCAGCAGAATATACCTAAATGTTTGCTGGTGATTGAAGGATAGCTTTCATTTTTATTTAATTGGGGGGGAGAGGAAGTGCCATATGAATATTTTATATAGAACAGCTTCTTCTCTGGCCATGTCCAACTGTCAATTATAGTTGGAGAGAAAACGTGTTGATAACAATCAGGAGGAAAGAGATGCTATCGTATTTATCATAAGTAGGTGACCAGTTTGGGGTGAACTCAACTCTAGGAAAAATAAAAGTTAAAAGCAACTAGCAAAAGATGATGCCAGATGGCGTCTGTCATATTGTATTTAGGGTTATTTTAAAGAGATTGCCGCCACTATGAAAACATTCCATTGACAGAGTTTTCCTAGACTGAATGAGAAATCCCAGCAGAGAATATTCAGGACCCTCAGTAAGTGGGTTTCCCCCTTCCTCCTTTAAATATATAACTGGAATATTTAAAGCGGAGAAAATGTTATTTCATAGCTGCAACATAGTATAAACTCAAAAGCGTCATGATATCTTATACATGTGTCACTATAAGGGTTTCCATTCATTTCTAAGGGGACCTTTGTAGATTTCAACACTACTGTTGCTAAATAACTGTATAATAACTAAATAAATATCTAGCTGTGGGATTCTAGCCTCGTTGCCTGGATGATAGATGGTGACATCAGTGGAGGGGTCTGGTGGCAGAGTCAAGGGGAACCCTGCTGGCCTGGACAGCCCAGGGTCTTGAGCGATTAGAGATATAGATGCTAGCATGTTCATGTATTTAGGTTAATCTGGGTCTGGCAACAGTATGGTTAACGTGTGTGTGGTGTGCACTGTGAGCTCAGCAGTTACTGGGCCAACTGTCTCGGTATTTCTGGGAATCCTGCCTATTCACAGTGCAGGGATTGTTCAATTGCTGCAAAATGTACAAAATGAATTTTACAAAAATGAATTGTAAGGAAGGCCCCATTACAACGATTTTACAGCAAAGATGTCAACATCAATTTTTCTTTCATGCATAGCTAATGATTAAAACAGCATATTCCATTTGCCTAAGACAATTTATTTCATATTGGCACATCAAAATATTGAAATACAAAGTTATCTTTACTCTACCCTTTTTATTCACTGTTGCTGAACCCATACCATTGTTCAAACCAGGAAAAATAAAACAAACTTGGCACGAAATACTTAAAACAAAGGCTCATCAATATTCTCCAATTTGTCAACATCTCAATTACGGCACTGGAAAAAATGTAAATTTCATGTGCTCTAAACACTGAGGGGTCTATTCTCTTGCCAATTCACATGTGTAACTCCCATCAGCGTTAATGGGAGTTACACAAACCCATCAATAATAATAATACTTTGTACATATACTGTGCCTTTTATCTAAGGCTCTCAGAGTGCTCTAGGAACAAGGAGGCTGCTGCTTAGTCTTCACACTGGCAAAACACACAGTGAAACACAAAGCATCGTTTGAATCAGCAGGTACAGAACTAGGGACCCCAAGCCTTATTATCAAAGCCCAGTTTACTGACTGCATGTCAGGCTCAGAGCTGTACCCTAATTCTATCTTTGAAAAACCAGATTTCCTTCCTCATTCTAATGCAACTAACAAGACAAATGCCCTCCTTTTGGCTGCGTTTCGAAAACAGAAAACCTAGTGAATGAAAAGAAGGGCTTCATATTTACACAGTTGACTGGTGTGTGGCTGGAAAGACAGTAAGACACCAAATTTTCTGAGTTCATTTCTTATGATATTAAAAATTTCATTTTTTTCTCTTTTCAGTTTATCACGCAAACACCCATATGAAAAGATAACCTTTCATCTGTGAAACGACAGCTCTTTCAGTATCAGGTCATGAAACAAGGTGTTTTTAGGTTCCAAAGTCAAGATTTGTTAGAATCATTATTGTAAAAGTATTCACAAAAATTATAAAGCAACATAAATGCATGTATTGTTTTATAGCATATGGCTATTAAAGTTTAATTTAAAATGTGTATGAAAACATTGTATTTAGTACAATTCATCCCTATTTCTTGTGTTTATCATAATTTGTTTGGAAATTGAATCGTTTTACAGTTTTCCATATGCCTGTTGTGCTAATAAATTCTGAAGAAGTAAGGAAGTCTCTTGTGAACTGCAAACTTAGATTCCAGTGAAACATTATGATATATTTAATATGAAGAACATAAATTTCCCTCGCAGGTTTTCCATTCTACATCAACCCGAAGATCTAACCTATGATAAGCATATGTGATTTCAGTCAATACCTCTGCTGACTTTGCCCTGAAGCAGATAATTAATCTTTCCCACTGAAAGCTACTCTGAGCATTTTTGTGGAACAAAGTATCAAAATATCTTGAAAACATGTTTAAAAGATTATGGGAGCAAAACATACTTAAGTCTGGCCTTCAAAATTTAGGGTCTGCTGTCAAAAACAAACAAAACAAGAAGCCCAGAACACCCCCATGCATGTGTTTTAACCACTGACACAGTGAGCCAGGTAGAAAAATTCTCTTTGCACGAACAGTCTCCATTTTATAGAAACAATAACTTTCCCCCACTTTCTCTCAAAGTTTAACACAGCTGAGGGGGAGGAAGGGGAGACAGCCTTCCTAGTGCTCACAGACATAAGCCACCGCGTCCATTCTTTAATCCCGCAGAGATATGATTAAAGGAACAAAATGCTTGGGGGATCAAATCCTTCAGCAAGGGATAAGTGGGTGCGGCTACCCACAGCAAGGAGGGCTCAGTGTTTTCTTTCTCGACAGAGGATGTCTTAAATGTCTTCTCTTTCTTGACCAAAAACTCTTAATAAAATAAAACTGACTAACTAGAGTGATAAAACGTCATGCTTTGTCTGCTGTGGTAGCTATTCCCTGCTCCAAAGCCTCCATTTTTCCCTCTCCTGCCTCCTCTCTCTCTGACCCTTCCTGTTATCCCTCTCACCATAACTCAACTAACCCAACAGAACCAGTCAGTTTTAAATTTCAGTTGGGACCTTGGTGACCTGTTAATGAATCTACAGAGAAGAGAAAAACTCACAGTGTTGAGTTATGCCTGGTGTCGCTAGCTGACATGGAGTCAGAAATGCTTGAAGCGTTAACGTAATTGCAAGAATGTGAAAAATGAAGCACTGGGCTCCTGAGCCAAGTGAAAGGTCAGAGGGAGCCTCACACAGGAGAAGTTTCTGGAAGATAGCCTCATTAGGCCATTAAGTCTGTTTCTCCTTCTCCCCCCCCAGCCCCCACCCATCCATGCAATGTTGAGGGTGTTTTGTTTTTATTAATAGATATTTCAGCCTTTGTGTTGCCCTAATGTGGGGCAGTGGGGAGGACTGAATGATGGAAAGCTTTCTGCATTTGACCTGGGGTCACTGGGAACCACAGTTAAACCTCTGAATTGCAGATCCAGAACTGAATCTATATACCTTCAAAATGTCTTAGGATGAAGTTTATTTTTACAAACAGTCCAACTGATGTATTCAAATCAATATACATGTATCTCACAGGTTCTTCTATACCTTGCCATTTGATAGTGCATCATAAGACAAATTCTAAACAGGATTTGTTTACAAGTGAAAGACATCCAAGAAAGGCCAGTTTCTAGACCCACTTGGAAACTCAGGAGTCCCAAACCCCTTGCCAGAAACATGGAGGAAGGTGTACACTCACAGGACACCAATGACTCCCTTTGAAATGGCCTGTATGATTACAGCTCAAGCTGTAAAGCAGTATTTGACTTGGAAACCTGTCGAATGCTTAAATATTGTGGCCGTAAACAGAATCATAATAGAGATAAAATAGACTTAAGAGATCCGACACCATATAATGCAAAATATTAAAAAGTAAAATCTATACACATTCCTGGACCACATTCAATAATGCATCTTCCTGCAAATGATTATTTTATCCATAGAAGAGCCATCCCTACCAATATACAATTGTTCTCTGTTGTAAATGGCAAAATTCATTCCAAATTTCAGAAGGCTTCCTTGACATCTCCAGTTGTTCTCTTTGCCTTCTGAAATTTACTTTTTTTTTTAAAAAAAATTGGGACAAAAGTCACTATGTCAACTGTATAGACATATCTCTTCTAAGTGTGTACATCCTATTACATCCGAATTTACACCGAAGTAAACTTCTGAAGTAAGGGAAAACTGCCTCAAAAATATCTTTCTCACTGTTTCTATTATAACCAGAACAAACAATATTTGAGGAATTTGAAAGTCCATCTTCCCAAAATAAGAGTCTGTATAAACTCTACACCCCACCCCCACCCTTGGCAGGTATTTCTGGAGTAAATAAGAACAAATTTTTTCATCTTACATGCTTTAGAGTCGTGGCTGCTTTAATTATAAAGAACTCCTATAGTGCATATTATAATCAAATATCCTGTTTATAGTATAATTCCACTTCTGGATTACAGCAGTTAGGTAGGTCTGTCTTTCTGCTACACACCAAAGTAGTGTAGATAACCACATTTGTAAGGGAATTGGCAGAACCAATCAATTATTATTGTAATGTGGACTTTAAGATTAGATAGTTTATTCTGAGTCTTTAAATAAAGTAACAAGAGGAATCCGGACTCCTTACCAAGCAGCTGGTAAACTCCCTACATCCTTACCTGCCCCTCTCCTGTTTATACAGACTGATACCGTGAAATATGGAAGTTATTTTGGTCATGCTTACTTTTTGCACAAGGAAAATTCTTAACTTTTTACCTTGTTCACTGCTGTTGTCTCCACTCTGGGAAGCATGGCCCCCACTGGAGGGCCCCGGGGTGCCTGCTGAATGAGTTGAGGTTGCATCATCATGGTCTCGCCAGGATGAAGGGTTCTGATGTCAGGATGCCAAGGAATTTTCCCACAGTTACCATTTAAGCCATATATGAGGAACCATGAAGACAGATAGGCACAGAGGGAGAAAAAAAAAGTGTACATATTAGTATTTTCAGAAGCGGCCACAGGCATGTTATTCTACGTATCTTTTTGTTGTTGTTGTTACATCAGTATATACATTTGTTAAAACTGACATATCTCTTCTAAGTGTGTACATCCTATTACATCCAAATTTACATCCAAGTGAAGTTAACTTCTGAAGTAAGAAAAAACTGCCTTAAAATGTCTTTCTGACTTTTTCTATTATAACCAGAACACATTTTCCTGGTGCTCTCAGACACAAAATCCATCAGAATATGAGGCTCTACAAAATCCAATGCTCCCTGCAAGAGAGCACGGGATCAACGATGTGTGATGGGACATCTCTTTACACCTTTCAAATGCGTTGCCCTAAAATAGTCTGTCTGAACTCTCCAAATGTTATCAACAGGTAGATTGTATAAAAAACACAAGCAATATTAACCGGGTCATCAATATCTCAAAAACACCAAACCCTACTTAATTTGCGCAACTGGTAATTTTTAAAATGAAACTAACATGGTCTGCTTGCCACCTTGGAAGCAAGCTGACACTTTCGCTTTAAGTGACCGAACAGTGGCTTCTTGAAGAACTTTGAAGGACTACAAGGCAAACCCGGAGGTACCAGCTCATGCTACTTTGCTAATATATTCGTCTCCTGTTTCCCTCCCCTTTCCTGACCATTCCCAATACCACTGCTGTAGCTTAAAGGGAAACAGGAATTCTAATGTACAGGAAGGACTTTATCAGCACCACATGAAGGCAGGCAAGAGATGGAATTTCCTCTGGTAGACAGGGAGAGCAGGAACCACACATGAAACACAGCAGCCTTGGGGCCAAAGCTGTATACTTGTCACCTATGTGCTATGACTGACTAAACCCTCGGACCCATAGGCAAGTATATTCTTTAGGGGGTGGGATATAGAGCACAGGACACAATTTTAAAGAAATCACAATCCTCAGAATTGGTAAACAATAGTTGAGAACAAGCATAGGCCACTTACAAACCACTTGGCTGTGTGAAAGTAATCTTGCCATGATACCCGGACACAGAGTTAATTAGGAAAAAAGCAGCCTGTCATTTTTCTCAAAACTAAGACTATAATACCTTCAGCAGATAGTACTACTGAAATAAAACCAAAGTAAGACAAACGAAGGAAATACTCTTACTTGGAACAACAGCAACAGACATTTCCCCCTATAGATCTTCCATAAACAGATTGTAAATTAATACTTGGAATTTGAGTAGAAGATGATATGATCCAGATCTCTGGGATCAACAATATCAATGTCAAATAGTGCTGCCAGCAGCGTTAGCAGGCAAGCTATCAACTCAAAGTCAAGACCTAGATTAGAAATCATGACTGTAAATATAGTTCAGGTTCAAATCTCCACAACAAAGATGTGATGGAAAAAGAGGATTAAGGAATTAGCTGAGCATGGTAGTACATGCCTATAATCCCAACACTCAGGGGCTCAGGCAGGAGGATTGCCATGAGTTTGAGTCCCATCTAGACTACACAGCAAGATCCTGTATCAAAAAAGAAAGAAGGAAAGAAATGGAGGAAGATGGCAGGGAGAGGAGAAGGGAAGAAAGGAAGGAGGGATGAAAGAAGGAGGGAGGGAGGGAAGGAAGGAAGGAAACAAGAAAAGATTGATTAGGAAATGAAATTGAGTAAAATGTATTACACCAAGTTATCTGTCACTTTGCAGTCTCCTTATGTCAGATATTTACTGATTGGTGATCACATAAAAAGTTAGAAGAATTACAGAAGGGAGATGGAAGAGAAAGAAGCCAGGCATGTACTTATTCTGCAACACCATGGACTGTAGGATACTTTCCCCTAACTAAACTTTCCAGTGTACACAGCCGGTGATGTTAATTTTATGCACTGCAGGCTTTTTATTAAGCTGGCTGCTATAAAAGCTCCTTACCCCTCATGAAAATTACAATAATTAACCACTAACACCTCAACTATGTTTTAAGGCAAATGTCATCCAACACTATTATATAATCGTTTGGATGGAGCCAGGACAGGTCTTTCTGTTTAATCACTGGCTTGATGGGAGGGGTTCGCACACAAGCAATTCCTGAAGCTGAAAAACATGGACTGTGTTCTTATCAGCCAGGCCTGGGTTGGACTCTAAAGTCAAGCCTCGTTAATTCATAATCTAGTATCTCTCTTTCAGTGGCTTTCTGGAGCAGTTGTCTTCTAAAGTCACATTTGTCAACATTACTAGGAAAACAATGGCTTCCCCCAACCAAGTTAGTCAGTGTGCTCACCAAATTTTCTCAGATTATCTTATCTACCATTCCTGATCTCTTCCCTCTTCTCCATCTCACCTCTCAAAAACATAATCTCTTGAAAAAGTGTCACATTTCCTTGGTGTCTCTTGTGCTATGTTCAGTGGAAGGACTGAAGCAAAATGGAAGGAACCTCATGTCATTCATCTAATCTGTAGAAGGATGACACAGATCCCTCTGTGAGTTCTGGGGATAGAGACTCACCCCAAGATGTCTACATAAAACTACATATAGTGATGTGATCATATATAAAGATAAACATGGCTAATCTAAGCAATAGAAACAAACAAAAAATCTCCCTGATCATAAAATTAAAAAAACAAAACAAAACAAAACCCACAACCTACATAGATAACATAAAGCATTACCCATATTACTGGGTTTTTCTTCGAGTAAAATATTTGTGTATATCACAGCTTCCTTGTTTTCCCCTCCTAGATAGTTTCCAAGTTTGCATCCTTCAAGAATAACCACCTGGACCTCTGCCAAATTATAAGCAGAAGTTGAGTGAATCCTGAACCAATGTGATATACAAAAGCATGTAAAAACACATGACGTATGTAGAAAAATAAAAGAGAATTGATTGCTGCGTGCATCAGTGTAGATGAGAACTCGTGTATACACATTCCACAATACATGTCCTGTTCTCTAGCCAAAAATACCATGAAGACACCCCAGGGCAAGGAGGGAACATGTTTCTATTCCCAAGGGCTTTAATAATTGGAAGTCAAAGATGGTACTCCCGTTGTTCTCTATATAATTGCGTTAAAGAGCAGTGTTACCAGGAGAAAAGCAGTGAATACCGAGTAGAGCACAATAGGAGATAGGAAATAGATACAAGAAGCTCCGTCTCCAGGGGCAGTTTTTTCTATTTGCTGGGCTACAGACTCACAGCTGATAATGCAAGTTGTAATTAATATAAAAGCAAGAGACAATATGGGCAGAGCTTGTAGGAGTGGGGCCACAGGAGAGCATTCGGCTGCTCTCCTTGGCTTCTCATTTGCACAGGGCTTTCCCTAGAAAACACAATCCTGCCAGTGTTTTTTCCCTTGAAAGTTAAAAAAAAATTGATTTAGCACTATCATTGAGTTTTGCTAAATCTAGAAAAGAGAATGGAGAGGACAGGAGTCTCTGGGTACAAGAAGCAAATCCTCTGTCACTGCTTTTGTTGAGGTTGCAGATAGTCTGCAATTACACTTCAAACCAGAACAGCACTTCTGTGAGGGTCCTGCCTATAGGATAATACTTAAGAAGCCTGGCCAATTGGTAGTGTTTCCCGTATCAAAATATTCCCCAGAGCGCACAGTTCATTCATGGGGTCACTGGGGTAAACTGCTCAAGAGTTTCTAAATAAAACCGTGAAAGTAAAATGTCTTCGGCTTGAAGGAGGAAACAGGAACCACTACTGCATTTAAGATTTGATAAAAATAACCTGAGCTCATTCTTTTAGACTCCATATACAAAGTTATTCCCTGCATATGGGACAAGGGAGAAGACAGAAGGACAGAATCAACTTTTGGGGCCACCTCTACTAGGTCCTGTGATTGGGAGTGAAAGCTTCACTGACATCATTTTGGACCCATGTCCTTTAGCTCTTTAAAATTATGAAGTCACACAAGATAATTCCCAAGGTCACATCCACTTATGTCTATTTTGAAAAGTACTTTAAAAATAGCCAACTGTTTTTTTTCCTACAACCCATATAACTAAATTACATAAAACCAGTAAATACATAGGAAGCATGAAAACATAGTAGAGCAATTTAAGACATGCATTCATAGCTGCACCTCAACAGAACACATTGAAAGACATGTTCATTAGCTGAAGAGGTACACACTCATCTGACTTGACACATTTAAACAACAAAAGGAAGGTATATTTTTGTCAATACTTCCAGTTGATATGACTGAAGTTACTCATGTCCTACAGCTTTATGGTCTTTTAAGTTCTAGTTAACGGTGTGGACAAAACTGCTTTTGAAAAGATGCAAGCATTCTTATCCTGAGGCAATCAAGTCCACAGTTTAAAATGTTTATGGTATGGCTGGGATAAATGTTGGAATTTCAACTTTTCGATTGTGACGTTGACCAAGAACTCAGAACACCAGTGTGCTTTTAGAAGCCAGATTCTTTTAAAATGTAAATAAAGCTGGAGATTTTGACTCAACATTTGCACCATGGCATCAGTCTTTGGGAACTAACACATAGGCACATCTCATACAAGGGCAACACCCTTTGCAAATGATTGTTGCATTGAGGGTGGACTCTTGAAGAAGACAGAAACACATTTGTTATTGCAATGAGTGTTAAATGCTTTCTATGATTTTGAAGTGTGCTGGGATATCCCATAGACCAGTCAGTACTTAAACAGCCAAGGCAATAATGTCAAATAACAACAGTTCTTCTCATAGCATTGTGAATGTCTATGTGACTGCCAAGTGTACCTAGGTTCCATATCACCACAGTTACACTGAAGGCATACTCCAACTGCACAACCTAAATAACTTAAATGATATAAACACTCTTTGAGAAATAAACAGGAATGCTTCCAAAAAGCCGAAACTTCAGCAGCAACAAACAACAGAAAGCCTTGTCCTCCACCAGGGTCCTTAAGAAGGGACACTGAGTTCCAAAGTAAAACTTTCCAAAATTAGGTCCCATAGGCTTTAAATAAAGTGTAACCAAGTATCTAATATCACACTTCAGTGTGAGCAACTAACAGACAAAAGAAATCACTCATGTTATTAATGTTAATATCAAATCTCATTATTCTTCCTTCATCTTCAAAAGACCAAGCCCTCAAACTCAAACCTCTCCTCACTGCTGTCATCACTTTTAATTTTTTAAGTAATAATATAATTTATCTACCAGTACTTGATCATTTTCTGTCAAGATTGAGATTCTGGTAATTCTCTCCTCTGACCTAACCCATTTAGGAAAAAAAAAAACTGTATCAACATAAATATACTTGACATATTCAGAAATGCAAAACAATAGCAGCATATGTTCATTTAAACTTCAGAACAGAAATGAAAGTAAAATGTCATTTACTTATGATGTTATCGAGTCAGCCAATTTTAAGGTACCTGACAATTCATATTAATTCACATAACTGTTATATTTTCTTTACTTACTTTTTTCAAATAAAATAAAATAGAGCTGTTTGGTACTGTAAACAGGAGTGACATAGCTATATAACCATATGCATTACAAACAGGTGTAGCTAGGAGACTATCTTTCAAACAAGTATAGTTTGGTCATGTAAACCTGGTGTAAAGATGTAATATATTTATACATAAATATTATGATGATTCAAACTTGACTTACTATATCTAAAAAGTTGATCTCAAATTATATAAAATAGAAAAATTGGGTATTACCTTTTTTTTTTTTTAGTATTTCAACAGTCTAGGAAAAACATAATTATTTTATGACAGTTTCCAAGTTGAAACTTAAAAGGAAAATGCTTTCTTGACATGTTTGTTTTAAACATGATAAATTTGAATGTCTGGGAAACTTAACATTAGCTGCAGCTGGAAAACACAGTTGAGTTTCCTTTGATTATCATCTATTTTTCCCTCAGCAGTATTGTGAAGATACTATCATAGCCATTTGCTAACTGCAACAATTATCCTTATGCTATAGTAAAAGTAAGAGATAATATTAAAAACAAGCCTGCCTAATGAATCGACAACACAGTAGAACAACCAAAGTTGCACGTCTTATTTTCTCTTTGGTTCCAAATTCCCCGTTACCATTAGGCACATCATGTTTGTTAATAATAAATGAACAACTCCAGTAACATCACTGAATGTAAAGAACGGAATGCAAGACCATTATGGGTCTTCTTTTAATGCATCTATGTTATATCAGAACACTTGTGCAACATTATAGAATATGAAATTAGCACAATACCCAGTAATAGTACATAAAAGTCTTTCCTAAAAGTCTTTGAGAATACTGACTTTGAAGATATTTATTCAGTTTACAACTTCAATCATTCGTATTTCCAAGCATTTTAATAAGAAAATGGAAAACTATATTGGAACTTAATATCTTGCTCTTGATAGTTCTTTCAATGCTTTTCAGTGAACAGAACTACAAAGTTAGTCTTTCATTTTTTCTTTCAGTCTTCTCCTTGCATGCTCCCTCTATACACATACACACACACACACACACACACACACACACACACACACACACACACGCATGCACCCACACGCACACGCTCGTGCACACACATACACACACACACACACACATGCATGCACGCACAATGTATCTTGATACTACTTAATAAGTATAGAGGTGTATGTGTTTTTGGGGTGTCAAACAGCTGTCACAAACTGTCACCTCCACAAGAGAAACCTTGGCACACAATAAATGAAACTGCACTTCTTTTTTAGCTGTCATTATTCATAGCCAATAAGTTGAACTGCTCACGGCATTTCATGTGCAAATAAAACCACGAAGTAGCTCAGTAGATCAGAATAGTGGGCCAACAGATAAAACAGAGAAAACAACACGCTGTCTGGGTCCTTCTGAAGTGGCTGATCATCACCCTGCACCAGCGTGCAGCAAATGAGATCCAGCCTGGGGCAAGGCATTAAATATGCATATCAAAGCAAATGAAAAAAAATAAACCTGATGACTCAAATTGGACACATTTATATGCTGAAAATGTCCCCCTTACATCACTTTCAGGTAGGGGTTCTGTGGCCTTTTCCCTGTCTTGTGACTGAGGAGTTGAAGGATGACAGGTTTGTAGGAACGGGTGAAAAGCCTTAGAAGGATGCCCTTTGTCGGGTAAGAGGGGGTGGCCTAGGAACAAATGCAGTCTATATGCCCATGGTACCTAAACCGCTGCAGAGCCTTCAAGGTTTTCTCTCTCGTCCCGCATGAAACACAAGCATGTGGCAGACCTCTCCATTTCCCTCTCAGTATGCTGGTGGAACAAATTATTGCTTCATTTCAAAACAAATAGCAGGGGGCTAAAGCAAAAATGCTGTAGTTCAGATCTCTAGGAAATAAAAGGCTCTAAATTATGACGCCCAATGAGGTGGCAAGCCCTCATGGATTCAAACTAAATCAGTTGTCATATTTACTTGATTGGGGCCTTGAAAGGGTAGCAACAAATGCTACAGTTGACTCTTTTATCCAAAGATGATGATTGCTAAATTATTCAAGCACTATTCTCTTAGGTACCACCTCCTTTTTTAGTCTGTATTTAAATATTACGATAGCTTCACAAATTGGCATTGTATATCAGCCAATACTCTAAACCACCTAGTTTATCTTATTTCTTCTACATCAGCATCAGCACCCCCTAACTCCCGTACATCCACCAGAAAACCCATTGTCAAGAAACTGTTGCAGAAAAGCAAGTTGTCACGAGCCCACAGAATAAGATGAGAAAAAAAAAAAAAAAAAAAAAAAAAAAAAAAAAAAACCCTTTTGAAGTACAAGGAACTAGAGACTTCTCATGCTTCGAACCGTGTAGATACATCCCTCTCTGTCCCCACCCCCATAATACAAATGCATACGAACTCAGAAACAGAAAGCAATGAAAGTAAGTAAAGAACAAAAATAAATAAATATTTATGAAGTAAACACTCCTCTTGAACCACAAGAACAAACACTGTAGAGACACAGGGAAGCAAAGAAACTTCCAATAGCTGCTACTTCTTTTTGATTTCACTTAACACACGAAAGGTACAAAACCTCAGACCAATTCCACCATCACCTTAGAAACAGGCAAAGATAAGGACAAGTGCAGGAGCTTTGAGCAGCACAGCATTTACTCTGTATCCAAACTGGACACCCTATGCTATGGTTTCCTTTCATTATTCTCAACTTTCAGGCTGCTGTCTTACGCAGTGTGAAGGTTAATCTTTAAAATCAATGGCTGCTTCTTTTCAAAACTTTTGGTCGAGGGAGACAAGAACTCACAGAAAAGCTATTATTCCTCAGGTAGTTCAATTCATTCCTCTTCATACTCAGGAATTTGGGAGTGGGGAGTACAAACTGCCTTCAAATCTCAATGCCTGTTTAACTCCTACGGGGTGTTAAATTAGTATTGCAGCCATGAAGTTATCCAGACTCTAGCCGGTATTATTTAGGTTGTGAGTTCAAATGAATGTATGGACACTCTGCCCCCCACCTCCCAGTTCAAGTTCCCCAAAATACACTGCTATTCACACCTACTCTTTAACCTCAGCACACTAGCCTCCCCTACCATCCCTGGCAGCTGCAATCCTCTCTTTGCTTCTTATTCAGATTTGAGTATCACTACATATGCTTTTTCTTCCCCCATCAGATTCACTCTATCAGTTCCAAAATAAGATTAAAAACAGAGAGAATAGAAATCTCCTTTCCTGGCTTGACATCAGCGGGCATCTTCTACACTCTCCATCCTCAGTCACCAACTGTTAAAGTGTTAAAGCACAGCCACTAACCTATGATTATTCAATCTTAATTCCCTTCAGCTTTCTGTAATACAGTATTAAAAATTGGTTCATCAAGGTTGCTGTCTTTTATTATAGAGATACTTCAGGCACTTGGCAATAAGTCCATATTCTGACAATAAGTTTCTATGAGCAAACAGTCCTGAGAATAGTAATGTGTTCATTCACTCCTCTTATTGTTAATGCAGTGCAAAATTGCCAGGAATTCTCAGGATTGTCTTCTCTGGGAGAGAAATAGGCCCCCAATTTCCCAGTTCTCTTCTTGTTCCCACTCCCCATCCCATTCCCGAGTCCCTTAGCTGTTTTTTGCTATCTCTGATGCCTTGATTACACACAAAAAGAAACCAGAAAAGACAGAGACCATCATATCAAAAAGAGAATTTGCTAACACCCAAGTCACCAGGTCAGGGAACTTTACACATTAAGAGCACAAATCATTCTATCAACTCCTTGGTTCTTTGACTCTCAACATAAATAAGGACGGGGTCCAATAAAGAGGAAATGAAAATAAAGGCCATGACACTGGTACTGAGACAGGGAGGGCAAACTCCAATAGCTACCAAACCATTAAAAAACAAAACAAGTGAACTCCATACCACAAGGTTTTAGAAAAATGCTTTGCCCAGTGGCCTTCAGAGACATCCACCGGCTCTGCACACTTACGTGGTCGGCGAGATTTGTGGAGGAGCCTGAAAGTTCTTCATGATCGGACTTGGAGCTCCCATCTCTCTCGTCAATCACGAGGTCAATGGGCATTTTCCCCTTCAAACAGCTAATGTACCGGTGGCAGAAGTTATCACACAGTTCGTGGACCTAGGAGGAGGGTCATGGCGGAGGCTCAGCTCATGTTGTCTTTATATGTTTCATTTTTCAAGAGGAAGAATATCAGGTTGCAGGGTTACATTTGTAAAGAGCAACAATGTGATGTCTTCCAAAATAACTCTAATTAAGGGGTGTAAGAGCTAAAGGCAAGGAAACAATAGAGCAATTGTGGCAATAGATATTATTCCCTAGAGACTCCCCTGAGCAACAAGTTACAATAAAGAAAGAAACTGGACTGGAAGTAACTGGGTTCAGACTGGGAGAGCAGAGAAAAAATATGATTTGATAGTACTTTGGAAACATTTAAACTCTAGAACTGGGGACATTTGCCATTTCATAAGCAAGGTGTTGTATATATTTCCTGGGGAAATTATTGATGTATATCAATGCAAAGACATCCCCAAAAGGGCTATTCCCTCTACTTGCACCCAGTGGGAACTCTGGGCCTAGGGTAAGCTGAGCTAATAGAGACACAAGTAGACATTGTGTGCAGCAACACAAATGGCTCTTGCTGTACTTCAAATAATCCTGAATGCCTGGGGGTGGGGGGCTTTAAAAGGCAGGGCTGCCCTGATTCCCACATCCTCTGAGCCCCTGGGTTGAAAAGTCTATAAAGGAGGGAAATAGGAATGTGATCAACATCTCCAGATGAGTAATCCCTCATCCTGGATGCTTACAACATCCCTGGTCATCTGATTGAAAGAATATGGGGGTCATCAATGTTGGGGACTGTTGCTTCCTGCTTACCTTTTCTAACTCCAGAAGATGAAACCTTAGTACTTGTATTGCTTGTATCATCTGAAAGGGAAATTTAAGAGGATGGAGTTAGGATTCCGGGACTTGCAAGTGTGTGTGTGTGTGTGTGTGTGTGTGTGTGTGTGTGTGTGTGTAAGGGGGTGTGTGCTGAGGGAACTGGGCAGAGGAAGAAGAAACCAGCAGGTGGCTGGGCAAAACCCACACATCAAGAAATAGGAAAACCAAATGATTACTGATCATCTCTGCCTCATTGGCCACAGGGGTGGGAACCAGTATAAAGAGTGGCCTTAGTACTAATTTTTTTCCCCTAGTCCTCACAGTGTGCTGCTGGTAAGGGTTGCTTTTCTCCCACCAGTCTTCTTTTACTGTCTCCTCCTACCCTCCACCTCAGGTCAAATTGGAGGAGGAGGGAGAGATAATGGAATAAAACATGAAAATATGAGAGAAGAAAGGAGAAGGGAGGAAAGGAAGAGAAGAGCAGAGCAGAGCAGAGCAGAGCAGAGAAGAGAAGAGAAGAGAAGAGAAGAGAAGAGAAGAGGGAAAGAGAAGAGAAAAAAAGAAGAGGGGGGAGCCATTTCTTCGGATAGAAAGGCTTTTTAAAAAGAACAGCAAACTCGAGCAAGAGCCTCCTCTCAGAAGAAGGAAATACTCCAGATGAATGGGGAGGCAGGGCCTTTGAAAGAGGATTTAAGTACTTTTAATATTGAAATCCTGCAAATTAGCAAAAGAATCGCACCTAAAAGTGGCCTGCGCGGTTAGCCCCTCACCCTTTACCCATTCCTAGCCCGCCCTCCACCGCCCCTGCAGTTATTTCCTTCAGGGCAGCTGCCTGGGGCTCGGCTGGGCCCGCAGAGGAAATCGCTCCCTTCTCGCCTCTTACTCCCGAGGCCGAGACCTGGGAAGCATCCCTAACTCGCCGGCTCGGCGCCGCGGCGCCCGCTGCTGCCTCGGTGGGCTTCTTATCCCCTGAGGTCCATACTGCCCCTGGCTCACCCTACCCCCGCCGGAGCTCTAAATGGGTGCCTTCTCTTGTGCTTCCCTAGCAGGGCTTTGCTGCAACTCCTTGGAGCTCCAGGGGCAAATGAGTGTAACTCTGAGCTTGGGATGGGGCCGAGGCTGGGGACAAGTAAGAAACAGAGCCTTACCAAATTATCCAGCTCCGGGTTTGAGGAAAATAGAGGCTTTTCAGCGCGAACCTATAGGAAGCAGGGAAAGTCAGCATGAATCTCCAGCCCATTTAAAAAGAAAAAAAAAATCCTGTCGGCAACTGATCTGGATTGAGGGAGCGGGTACTCTGGAAGGGCAGGGGCAGGAGAAAGGACAGGGTCTTTGGTAAAATCTAAGAAACAGATTGGTGTCTTAAGTGAGTGGGGTCGGTGGATAAACAGCAGGGCCTGACTCGGTGGAGAGAGCCATGTCCTACTCCAGTCGTGGCGGAGAAGGCAAGGCGGCTCGCGGATTCTCTGAACCGGCTTCTGCAGCCTAGCCAGGAGCTAGGTCTCCCACCACCCGCACCTCCATGCTTGTGTAGACCTCTTTCCAGGCTCCTTGCTTCCTTTGCTCCCAGGCACTCCCAGGTCCCTCCCAGCCCCTCTCCCCAATTCTTGTTCAAGTAGCTGCAGGCGGGGAAAAGGCCAAGCCCCAGATTAGGAGCAGGTCAACTTTAATTCGAGGGTCGAGCCCCTGTATTCCTGGCTGGGGGGAAAAACAAACACCCATATTTATCTCCGTTTCCAATTCGCCTCCAGGCTAAGGGATGGGGAGGAGGCGCAGAGTGCCGACTGGGCCAGAGGAACAGATCGGGTGTCCTGCCTTTTCCTCTTCTTTCAAGTCAAGCTCCGAGGAAAGGGGAGGGAGGGTGAAGGGCTGCTGGGGGGTGGGGGTGAGCGGGTCAAGAAGGTTGGACCTGCTTGGCGAAGACCGCGATGTCCTCGTTGAAGGAGTCGGAGGAACAGACGTCTCCGCCGGCCACTCCGGGTTCCCGGGGAGTGCAGGTCGCCAGCTCGCACTTCTCAAAGACCAGTGCTAACAGAGGAAACAACGGGTGCCTAACGGGCAGCGCCACGCAGAGACACACGCACGAAGACGGGGTGCAGAGGGGAAGGAGCAAGAACTGTAATCAACAAGTTTGGAGGGTTTGCATTCTTTCTTTAATACAACAGGCACGCAACACACTACACCCTCAATCAGCCGAGCCTGGGCCACAAACAGAAAGGAAACAGCCTAGCCTTTCCCCTTGGTTCATAGGTCTTTTCAGATCAGCCCCGAGAAGCCCCCTGCCACTTTAGCCCACCAAATAAACATGTTCTCAGGGTGTAGTGAAATAACAAAAAGCTCAGGCAATTTAAAACTCGAAGTTGATCCAGATCCCACTATTCACGCCAGAGGTGCCTACCACCCAACCCTGACCTCCAGGACAGGGAACACTATTTGAATTTTTTTTCCTCCACAATCTGAATTGATCTAACAGGCATTTCTGACGAGGCTGAGGGCTTCATCTACATACACACAAGAGTGACATTTCCAATTTTAAGAAAGTGTTCTAATCTCTTCACCCTTTGCTTTATAAGCGTGTCCGCTCTGCTTGCAGTAAAACTCCGGTGGTAGGGCCAAAATAGTAAGAACGTTCAACTCGAAAGAGCTGACTTCTAAAGACCACATTTCTCCCAATGTTGCAGCGCACAAGAATAAATAAACCGCGTTTCAAAACTTGGAAGTGTGCATGCCGGGCGCGTACGCCCTTTGTGTTCCTTCGGGAGGCTTAGCTACACCTCGGGATGCTTGAGGCCTCAGGCTTTAGGCTCAGTTGCTGTTTATCCACTGTCCCCTCCCCTCGGCATCCCGCCGCCTTCCCCACCTACCCTCAGCCGGAAGAGCCCGAGTAGTGCACGCTTGGACCCTGCTTGCCCACCCCTCTCCAAGCTTTCCGAATATAAAATAATTTCCAGCCATTTCCCTGACTCCCCCTAAGAACGGCTGTATGCAAGCGGCAGTCTCTTCCACCCGGCTGCACTTCAAGGTCTGCCCCTTTATTTACAGAGAATTAAGAAGTGGGTGATTAGGACTTCCTGGCCGACAGAAGCTGCCCTGATTCCAGCTCAAGCTGCGTTTAGTGACTCCCAGGCCCTCAGTAGGAAGCAGAAAGGGGAGGGGAGGGGAGAAAAAGAAAGAAAGGAAGGGAGAGAGAGAAAAGAGGAAAGAAAAGGGAAACTGGAAGTTTCTCCTCGGCTGCAGAAAACTTTCCTCTTAGTCAAGGCCTCTGTAAGGCAGCCGTGCGTCTTTTGGCCAGGAATCTTGTCCTTGGGGAGAAGGCCCCGCCAGCAAGATTTGAGGACTTAGTCCTCAACGGAACTGTGGGGTCTGGAGAGGCCAAACTAAGGGGGTAGAGAATGTTCTGATTTTCTGGTCTCTGACTCAGGGGCCGAAGAGCAGGCTCCCTCCTGTGTCTTTCCCTACTGCAAGCAGTCCTTCCATGCAGAATGAAGTTCCCACTTATCCGCCCTCCTCACCCCACCACCACTACCACCACAGACAAACACACGCACTCACACACACTCACACACAGTTTAGCTGGGTCCGGGGGTCGCTTTACCCATAGATTGCGTCCTTGTCTCTTTTCAAGGCGTCGTTGACAGCAGATCCCATGCTGGCTGGCATGACATTGGGGTGCGGGGCGTGCGCGCCGTAGTGCTGCGTGGCGTGGAGCGGCGGCCCGTGGTTTAGGTGGTGAACCGGGGGAATCGGCCGCGGTGCGTGAGGGTCTCCGTACATGGAAGCAGGAACCCCTACTCCGTCCATCCCGCCGTAATGGGGCAGCTCATCGTACTGTCAGAGCCCGGCAAGTGGGCGGGGGTGGGGGGGGTTGGCAGAGAGGGTGAGAGAGAACCCAGGAGGGCAGAGGCAGGAAAGCAAAGAAACCCGGAGCAAAGAAGGGAGAGAACAGAGGAGTGGGAATGGGATAGAGAGGAGAGGGGAGAGGGAGTAAGACGAAAGGGGAGAGAGAGAGAGAGAGAGAGAGAGAGAGAGAGAGAGAGAGAGAGAGAGAGAGAGAGAGAGAGAGAGAGAGAGAGAGAGAGAGAGAAGAAAAGGAGAAAACAAAAATAAAAACAAAGTCAGAAAGAAGAAAAGTGCCGGACATAAGTTGAACACACTGCAAACCAAACCAGCAGAAACAACAGAGTCGAAAGTTGGGAGAGGTCTGTAAATTTTAAAATGAAAAAGTCTCCGCCGCCGAGAGCAGCATTCACAGAAGGGAGATCAGGGATACCGGGGGCACAGGGAGGCCCGGCTCCCACCGGAGGCTTCAGAACCCCAGCGAACCAACCAAGGGAGAAGTGGAGTTAGCTAGAGGAGGAAGCCCCGGATCCCACACCTAACCCCCCTTCGCCTCCTCCAGGAGATCCAATAAATCAAAGGGCGAAATGAAACAAAATAAAGAGAAGAAAAAACGCTAATAATCAGGCCGAGAACACCAAGGACCAGGGAAGACTAGGACCGGTGCCTCCCCGGGGGCTGGGGGCAGAGGGTGGGGAGGAATAACGTGAAAGTTACCAGAAACATTATTTAGCAGCGGATTCCCTGCGTCCTTGTCAATTTCAGAGACAAAACAAGCAGCCCAGGCTAGTCTAGGCAGCACGGCCCCAGCGGCGGCCCCGGCGGCTCCTATGCAGCCCGCGCCCGCCCGGAGCCGCACGAACAGCGGCGAAAGAGGAGCAGCGGCGGCGGCAGGAAAACCCGGGGAATCGCGCTGCCGGGGTAAAAGCTGGAGCGAGGCGAAAGCGTGTAACAATTGCACACACGTACACACACATACACACGTACACGCACACACACACCACTCACACGCACTCGCCGCCCGCCCGCTCGCACAGCGCTGAGACACGCGCGCCCAGACACGCACACACGCACGCACACACACTCTCACACACGCAGAGGCATGGGGGGGGAAAGAAGCCGATGAATAATTTTGCTACTATTTTTTAAAATACTGGCCGCCATCATCAAGCAAGAGCAGCAGCCAGCTTGAAGGGAGAGGAGGCATGGGGCAGGGCCCTGTAGGAGAGGATTTATATCTAGGTAAGTGTTGGAGATTTAAACCTACCCTTTGCGCCATCAGTCTGCGCTCCAATAAACTCCTGGATGTGTCGTATATTTAATATCCCAGTCCGGATAAGAAAGTGAGCTAGGCTGAAGAGTCTTTTTTTTTCCAAACCAAGGAGACTTCTCCCAATTTTCCAATGTTATTTTTAGGGGGGTGGGGGAAGCCCAGTCAAGAAAACGAAGATTTTTTTTCAATGATATTTCTTCTTTTTCTTTTTTTCCTCTTCTTCCTCCTCCTCCTGATCTTCCTCCACCTCCTCCTCCTCCTCCCCCTCCCCTCCTCCTCTTCGGTCCTCCTTTATCTCTTTTTCTCTTCTCTTCCTCTCAGTTGAAAAAAAAAAGAAAGAAAAGAAAAAGAAAAAAGAAGAAAAAAAATTGTCAAACCCCCGAAATGAAGGTTACGAGCGGCCAGTCAGCAGCCCACATGTAACCGAACTGTCGAGTTTCATGGCTTTTTGCCACTCCAGCTGTCAATCAAAGCCCGGAATGTCAAGGTAGTGAATGAATGATGGTTGATGATGATGAAGAGGAGCAATCTTTCAGACTCGTTTTTTTTTTTTTCTTCCAGTAAAACTCCGCGAGGGGTTTCTTTTTCTTGAATTTTTTCCTCCCCCCTCCCCCCTCCTTTAGGTTTGCCCCCAAAATAGCTCTAATATGATCCTCTCTCTTTAAAGTATTGTTCAAAGAAAGCAAGGAGAAAAATCAAGAAAAAAATGAATAGTTTGCAAAAATTGGACTTCCTCCCCCCCTTTCTGGTAGGTATTTGTCTCTCCCTCTCTCGCTCGCTCGCTCTCACTCGCGCTCGCTCTCTCGCGCTCGCTCTCTCGCGCTCTCTTTCTCTCTCTCTCTCTGGGAGATGAGTGAGTGTCAGTAGGTGTTGGCAGGTTGGCTGCAGCCCGGCTTATAGTAGAGCCTCAGTTTGGCGGCGCGGGTCGGCGGCGGGAGAACGAAATGACGGAACCCGGAAGTCGTGGTGGCCATAGCCCGTCGTACGGCGGAGACACATCCCGGGAGTGGGGAGCTGGAGCGAGGAGGAGCGCGCAGCGCGGAGCCTCTGATATGCAGCGACTGCGGTCGGACGGCCCGGGGGGGGGGGGGCTGGGGGAGGGGAGGCTGGAGCCGGGAGGACCGGAGCAAATCAGCAAGCCTGCTTCTCCAGGGGGACGACTCGGGAGGGGGAGGAAGAGGGGAGGGAGGGGGATAAGGGAGGGGAAAAGGGAGGGAGGATGGGAGGAGGGGAGGGAGGGGAAGGGAGGGAGAGAGAGAGAGAGAGAGAGAGAGAGAGAGAGAGAGAGGGAGGGAGAGAGGGAGGGAGGGACAGGGACAGGGAGAGAGAGAGAGAGAACACGCGTGATTGGAGAAGGGGGAGGAAGAGAAATGTGGAAGAGGACAGGGAGAGAGAGCACAGACAGGAAAACTGCAGAAAGCCACAGGGAAAGTACGGTACAGCCTCAGATATTTTTATTTTAAACTTACTTCTAGTTTATTTCCCCACCACTCCTCTTGGCTCTTGCCTAACTGGGTCGCGTTGGGGATGTTTGGCATGGCGCTCTCGCTTTTGTTCGTTTTAATTCCTCCGGGCCCCCTTCCTCTGCCCGAGGATTACTAGATCCCGAAGTCTCCTGCTAACAACCTAGATCAGCAAGCTCAGCCTACTGTACCACCGCCGGTCTAGATTTGTTGTTGCTGCTGTTAAGTAGCACTTTCTTCCTTGTGCAGATGCAGAGCCCTTGTTGTCAATATTCATTTTTTTCTAGTACAAGATGGGAGCAGCTTAACTCGGAGCATAGTCCCTCGGTGAGCTGCAGACAGTGGACCACCTCGGAGTCTAGGGGTCCTGGAAGAAGGAAGTGAGACGAGAGTTAGTGGGGTAGGAGTTAGCGGAGAGGGAGTTGTTTGTTGTTTGTTGTTTATCGATATAGCCAAGCGTGTGTGTGTGTGTGTGTGTGTGTGTGTGTGTGTGTGTGTGTGTGTGTGTGTGTGTGTGTACGCGGGTACAACCGCGCGCGACCGGTGTGCGCCTACAAAGTGAATCTTGGATCTGGGAAGCACTGGAGGAGAGCGATTAAAAAGCAACTGGAAGAGAAGATACTTGTGAGGAGTGGCTGTCGCTCGCTGCCCAGCTTTGTTGTGGTTGCCCTGGGCTCAGCGGCCGCTCGGCTGTAACGAGGGCTAAAGGCCGAGTTAATTACACCGGGCAGATTTCGCTGGGTGGGGAGGATGGGACTGGCTTCTAACGAACTTTTCCCAAAAGGAAAAGGAGGCGAGTGGGGTTAGAAAGGTAAATACCCGACAAGGTTTTGGTAGAAACTTGTTCTGGCCGGGGTCCCGCTCAATCCCTGGCCTGAGTTCCAGCTGGCTTTACCTCTGCGCCGCTGCTTCCCGGAGGCTGCGCGTCAATCAAGCAGAGCCGAGAGCTGGGGGCGGAGCTTTGGTCACCCCGCGCGCGTAGCCCGGCTCACCCTGCCGCCACCCGGCAGCTGGCTGAGCGACCCAGCCAGGCACTGGGAGCGCGCCTTCTCCCCAACTTCTCACCCTCGCCAAGGGTTCCCTGCCCGAGGCCAAGAGAATCTCAAACAGACTAAGAGACTGCTGTTCTACCGCGGCCTCCCTTCCCAACTCTGAACCCATTCTGTAAAGTAGAAAGCAGCGCCTCCTGCTTGGATGGATGGCTTTGACTGGACTTTCTCGTGGGGGCGGGAGGGGGGAGGAAGGGATGGATGGGAGTGGTTAGGAACAGTAAAGTTGTGTGTGTGTGTGTGTGTGTGTGTGCGCGCGCGCGCGCGTGTGTGTGTGTGTGTGTGTGGTGTGTGTGTGTGTGTGATAGAGAGAGAGAGAGAGAGAGAGAGAGAGAGAGAGAGAGAGAGACAGACAGACAGACAGAGACAGAGAGAGACAGACAGACAGACACGGGGGGGAGGGGGAGGGCTCTTTTTGGCTCCCTTTGCATCTTGGTTTCTTCTAAGCTTCTGAGTATCTCAAACTAGCCGAGATCACTGGCCATCTAGACTCCTTGCAGAGTCTGAGGAAATTTGGCCTCGTTTTTCTGGGGCTGGGGAATGAGCTCCGGAGGTCAATAAAGCCCTCCAAAAATGATGAATGATTGAGCACCTGTGATGATAATAGTGATTACCAGAGCAATTAAACAGTTTGATTAAATGAGCCATCATAACAATGATGTCTGCGGGAAATCGGCCCTCACATATAAAGACAGTGTGGAGGGGCTGGCAGAGGCGCTGAGAGCGCGCCGGGAGAAGGGATGCGGCCCGCGCGGATTTGGCTCCATGAGCCAAAGCAGGGGCGGCGGGCTCAGGGAGTTTCTGGGGGCAGTCTAGCCTAGGGTTTCGGTCTCTCTTTCTGCCTGGCTTCAAGCCTAAGACAACCAACTCGTCTGGAACCCGAGGGGCCATAGGGTCCTTTCCTCCTCCTCTCCTCTTCCCCTCCTTTTTTTCCTCCCTAGAAGAACTCCAAGATTACAAATACCCACTTCATTTGATGCTGAGTTACTCGTCGACACATAAGAAAAGGTGAGTAAAAAGAAAAGGAAAAGTTGTCTCCATAATTTTACTTCAAGGGGGTGATAGTTAAACCTCAGTTTAGCCTCCTAAGGGAGAAAGAGAGAGAGAAAGAGGGAGAGAGAGAGAGAGAGAGAGAGAGAGAGAGAGAGAGAGAGAGAGAGAGAGAGAGAGAGGAGAGAGAGAGAGAGAGAGAGAGAGAGAAGAGAGAGAGAGAGAGAGAGGATACAGAGAGGGAGAACAGAGATATTAGGCAGATAGACGTAGACAGGCAGGCAAACAGACAGACAGACAGACAGGCAGGCAGGCAGGCAGGCAGGCAGGCAGGAAGGCCAGCAGAGACAGTCACAGAGAGAATTATCTGGCCTAGTTGAAGACTGTTCTCTGTCTCGCAGAGTTGTGGATGGTACCCGGTCCAAGTTGTCGGTCCAGCGCGGCTGGCAAAATTTACACTCAGTTTTGACTCTTCTTATTGTGCTTAATTTCAACACTGGCTATTTATTATCTAGCTAGTAGGATTGTTACTATTTTAAAAGTCCTGGTTCAGTTAAGGCCATTTAGAAAGTTTCTTTTTCAAAGGAACTCCTTTGATAGATGCTTCTTTCCCCCAAGAACAACTTCGTTAGAAACATCTGTATTTTAGTCTAAGCGTGCTCAGGATTTTTTTGACACCGCTACTCACCCCCTACCCCATTGACATTACAAAGCGATTTTTCATACCAGTACCCTTTATTTAGTAAAATTTCACTAGCATTAAAATAGCAGTAATAAGGTTTCTTCCTGAGTAAAAATTCAGACAAATCGATTATTTCCATATTTTAAAACGTTAAGGAGATAATGGCTTGATTAGCTGGTAATAATCTGGGGTTTTACAAAAGAAGAAAAGTGTAACCTCTGCTTTGTACGGTGGGCAATGCAGAAGGGATTTTAGCTTGGATCTCTTTCTTCCTCTCTTTCACCATGTAACTTCTCATGCATTTTGTGGAATGCATTCAAACAAACAAGAGGACAATGTGGTTAAATGCAGGAGGCAGAAAGGAGGGGTATTTCAAGATATTTTCAAAGAAGAAAGATAATTTTTAACGTGGGAGACTTTTAGTTAAGAAGTGTGGGATGGTTGAAAATAGCACACTACTAAGAACATCTGTATGACTTTGAAATTCACTTCATCTAAAAGGAGACTCTGTTTCCTAGTGACTAAAGCAGGATTTGTTACTCAGATGCATGCTACCGGTGACATTGCTAGCTTAAATGTCAGTTTTTAAATCCACCGCTGCAGTCATTACACAGGAGACCAAGTTAGAGTTGGTTCAGGGTATCTCTCCTGATTACTGTGATGACTTCAAAGGATTGTGATTATCAACAACTTGTGGATGTTTTGTTAATACAACTGCAAAGGGTTCTTCTAGGTAAGGATTGCCCGTTTTCCATCCTTGATTTCCCTGTCTGGTAGGAGCCACAGAAGCCAGGTGTCCTCACTTTCTCTTTTCTGTCTGTGTGGATGCCTTGTTTTCGGAGCTCAGCACTCCACACCCTGGTTGTGGATTAATTTACTCTCCCCCATTTGAGGTGAGGGGAAATAGGTGGGGCAGCCCCAGAGACAAACTAGAGATGGGGGTCACAGGCGCCGTGCACACCTCAGTCAACAGTCAGCTCCTCCTGCCAGGCTGGAAATGGTTTTAACAGGCGGTAAAATTTCATCTTGCGGTGTCAAATTGGGGTCATTTTGGGGTTAGAGTTCTCAGTGTCCGTGAGGAGCTGTCCAGCTGTGTGCGGACTCATTAACTGCAAAGATCTGTTTCAGTAAAAACAATTCAAAGACAGTCAGAAGGCTAAAGACTCTCTACAAATCGCATTTTACAAGTGCCCCCAGAACAAATATGGTTGGTAAAACCTATTTCTTCACAATCCCAAATCAGCTACTTAGCTCTGGAGTGGGGGGTGGGAACATTGAATTAAAAAGGAGGTGAAGGGGGGGCTGAAGGGGGTGAATGAGGAGAACTGGGCCTCTCAAATTTAAGAGTCTGTTTTTAATCACCCCTTTCTTATTGAAGCATCCCCCCTAGACTTCTGAAAAGCCCTCCTTTCTATTTCTCCTTTTCTTCTTTTGATCCCTTGTGGAATGTTACTATAGGTAACATTAAGGATTTAAAAGAATAATGTAAGCCCCCTAGTTCTGTAGTTCAATGGCATTGGCTTTCGGGAGGGGAGTTAATTTGAAGTAGCATTTATAAACTGGAACTTTATTTTAGCTGAACTTGTTCAGGCTTCTTGAGGTGGTATTTGTGGCTGTTCTTTTTATATGCCTCTTCCCCAATTTCCAGATTCTCTGCACAGATAACTCTGAATTCCTCAGAACTGTGAGGTCCTGAAGTGTTAATCTGTGCATTAAAATCACCAGATTTAAATCCCTTTTGTCTTCTTTACAACAGTTAGAACAATTGATGCTTTACTGCAAGAGCAAGTAAATCCAGCCTTAATCTTGTTTGTAACTTTAGTTAATGTTTTGATTTGGAATATTTTGTATTAAGGAGACTTTTATGGAAGAAAAAAACCTGAGATCATGTTTGATTTGGGGAGGTTCTGTTCCTCAGTTTGAAGAAAGGTGGCTTACTCCTTGTACCTAAGAAGGTTTTCATTGGGTCAAGGGAGAGTTCATGGTTAAAATAGGTTGAACATGTGAAATGCCAGGATTTTTTCTTTTAACAAAACAAAGTTGATATTTAAAAGTAAAGTGTCATTATGAAAGATATTTATTTCCTTGGATTACTGAACCTAGCTAGCAAAAAAAAAAAAAAAATCCTCAAAACACACCATCCATTATCTCTTTCTCTTTCCATACTCCATGTCTGTTCCCAGGTTTTCTATTTCCATCCACACTACTTTCCTTTGGATTCTAAAGGAGGGTGAGTTTTTGAAGTCCTTCTCCTTTCTCTAGGCTTCCCAGGGTGTTTGTAAATTGTTCTTCAAAGATTCTGTGGCCCTGAAGAAACAGCCCTGAGCCTAGTGTTATTGGGACAAAGGCACCGGGCTGTCTTTTGCCCTGTCCTACTGGCTGACAGTGGATATATATATATATATATATATATATATATATATATAATATAAATTTGGTGTTTCTAATATCGTGCTTGCCCCCCCATTCCACCCCTTGGAGCCACTTACTGCCTTTAAAACATCTTTTCTCCTTAAAACCTGCGCTCATCCTTGTGAACTGTTTTTGACCTTCCCAGCAGTATAACCGAAAAGTTAGACTAGAAAGGATGCTGCTCATTTTCTTACCTGTTACCTTGGTTCGTGTTCTTCCTAGACAGAGTCCACAGAGAGAAGGGACCCTTGTCCCCTGTGCCTACCACCACCTTATTGGTTTTTTGCTTTTGTTTTGTGTTTATTTATTTATTTTGCTTTTTACGCCTTGGTGTTTTATTATGGACTTTTCTCCCTGGAAATAGTATCATTAAAGAAATCTATAGTTTTAAAAAATAGGATGGAGTAGAATTGCTGCATTTTGCTTTTTCCCTGTCTAATTTCTTCCAATTTTAGCTGTTTCCCTGTGTCGCGGGAAGAACGACTTTCAATAAATAGCCCTCTAGCGCTATCTGGCGGGGCTCCAAATGCGCGGAGCACTATGGCGCTGTCAGTTTCTCCTTCCCGCGCCCTACTTCTTTCCTCTTCTTTTATCTCTTGTCTCTTCTGTTCTCTATACCCTATTTCCAGTTCCTTCTTTGCTCTTCTGTTCCCTTTCTAGTCTTTATTACAGTTTCCAGTGCAGACAGCGGACCCCCGCACCGGCCAGCACCTTAGCCCTTGCAACTAGATGGCAGTCCGTCCACCCGAATCTTTCAGGCTTCCCAGTCCTAATCCAGCATGGCTCACGCCCATCTTCTCCCTCTGATGAGCACCTTATCGGTGTTAAACGTGTTGACAAGTCTCACGGTCTCCGCGGGCGGTGTTTTGAAGGGGCTTAAAACTACAGTTGGGAACTTTGCTGGAAAGAAACACACTGGGATTCCCTGTTGGTACAGCCTGGCTAACTTTGAGGTCTGAAGGCCCGGACGCCCGTTGTGAGTGGAAAGAGGCTTCTATGGGACAGGGCAGAACGGCAGGGGACCAAACCTTTGCAAAAGGAATGTGACTTCGGTGGAACACGTGCTCTCAGAACGCCAGGATCTAGCTTTCCAAGGGACCGCCTCAGTCTGCAGTCTGCTCCCAAAGCGCCTGCCCATTTTCTCTTCCTCAGTTAACCAGAGTTGTTCCCAGCATCCCCACCAAACACATTCACAATCTGGAAAGAAGTGTCAAAAGTAGGGAAGAGCCCTAGAAACCCCACAGAGTAGAGCCAGACAACACATACCGCCGAGGGAGCCAGTGGTGCTAAACCGGAGTCGCACGCATCTTTCGCAACCCATAAACACTCCGCAGTATGAGCAGAGGTTAGAGAAGACTGAGACCAAGATATACGGTCAAACCTTCCAGGTGCCTCATCACAGGGCTGCTATATTCACTCATATTCTTTTATTTCTCTTCCTCTCCCCTTCTCCCTCTTCATACCTCTCCCCTGCCTCCCTTTCCTTCCCTTCTTTCTGTTTCCCTCATCCTCCCTCTCAACCCCCCCTTAACCCCCCCCCCCCCCCCGCCTTCCTTCACACTCAGACAGAGAAACCTCCAATCTTTGCTTTAAGCAAATGTCTTCCACTTACTCCTCTAATCGGCGGGACATACGAGGCCGGAGGCGAGTTATGGATGCATTTCCTAAGAGCCATCTATTGTTTTGAAGTAGAAATGAGGCCACATACCCTATTATAACCAGAAGGTAGCCACTACAGGTGTTAGAAACTCTGTCCTCTGAGTGTTCTGAACCAAAGAGTCCCAAATCTGGGCTCTGCTTAAAATGGCAAAATAGAATGGAAAAGAGCCTGGCGAGGGGGGCAGTGAAGAATTCCTCCCACTCCCCACTGCTGAGGGAGGCAGGCTAGTTTGGGTGTAATTAATTGAAGATTCTTATTAGGTCATCATTAGTCAATGTGCAAATAATTGCTGCCCATTTTTACTTAAAATTGACCAGTCTGAGTGTGATAGATCGATTCAGAGGATAAAAATGATGTATCAAAACATCAATGTCGATTATTTGAAATATTGTAGTCGAATTTTTTTATTGCTTCATCGGTTAAGTGTCTGAAAGTGCGGTGTTCAAACATATATTTATGTTGTCAATACTGTCAGAACTGTCAGTTTTACTATACCGGATTTGTACTACATTTCAAATTTGCTCATTTGCATAAAATGCCCACCCTAGGAATTCCCCCCACTCCCACCCCATCTCTGGAAAATCCCTGTCAGTTTCTTCAAAGGATTCTGCAATCTTTGCCCAAGCTAAAGTGGGCACTGCTTCTTTTACTTAAATTTCCAGGACGGATTACATGTCTTTTTCACCATTTCTAGCTTTGGAAGGAGCACTTCCTCCTTTTTTTGCCCAACCATGCCTAGCATAACCTTTTCTCCAAGACAGTATTGGAGCAATGCAAACACCACATTCTAGCTACAAAATACAGCACTTGGGTAAGAAAAATGTATAAAACAGATTCCACCAGACCTTCTTGGCCACCCTCAAGTAAACCCAGAGGCCACCAAGCCTGGGCATCAGGGCCCACCATCAAATTACCTGAAAAATTGAAGTCTTCCAAGAAAAATGAATGTAGATGTAAAAATACCTTTTCTTTCTTTACTTAAAAGCTGAGATGGTAGGAAAGGAAATCACACACATAAGTGATCTGCACGTTTTACCTTTAAAAGCTTTTGAACTCCATCGAAAGACACAGGTTGCAAGCAGAACTGACAGTTTTAATTCTACCCATTTTCCTGTAGCACGTCAGATCAGAGGCACTCATTTATTTTATGGGGTGGGGCATTAGAAAAGCAGATAGGGTGAATTCGATTATCTCCATCCTAAAAATCCCAGGGAAATTAGACTCCCTTATTGAAACGTAAATATTCCATTGCTCTGTACAATTAGTCTAGACTAATTGAAATTTATAAATTCACATTCTGCCTAATCTTAAGCTTTTCATTCCCTTAGCCGCCCCCCCCTTTCCCCGGCCCCAGGATTCCAGCGAAGTCTGGTAGGTAAGGATGTGATGTTGTTTTAGTAAGCCTAAAGCACTTTCATTATCCTTTTTAATGTATTTAAATAGGTCTGCTTGGACTTTCAAAGAACCTACACATACAAAGATGGTTTGGCTCCATGCCGTCAATCCCAGCACTAAAAACAGAAAAAACAAAACAAAACAAAAAACCAAAACCCAAACCCTGAGCGTTCCTATATTCATCCTTGCCTCGAACAAATAAATAAGTAAATAAAGTGCAAGGCAAAAGAAAGTTTGCTGCTTGCATCTGTAGGTCGTCGTGTGCGCTTGTATAAACATCTTGGAGTCAGTGTTTGTGCGTTGCCTCCCCCACTCCCCAGGCAAGGGCGTGTAGAGATCGCCCCCGGAGAGCGGTGTTTACTCGGTTTTGTTTTTGTGTGTTTTTTTTTAATTTTTTTGTTTTTTGTTTTTTGCTTTTTTAAATCTCCCGGCTATGTATGACAAGCGTTGCTTAAAGAAATTCATCGGCCTTCCCCAGATACTTCCAGGTTTGCCATAATGATCTGCAGAAGAGAACTGCCACCACTTTCTCACGTCCTAAGGTGTTGGCGGAACTCGGAGCGAGGGGAGAGTGACTGCAGCGCTTAATTGCAGAAGGGAGGGCGGGGTGCCTCCCGGGATCCGGGGCGGGGGTTGGGGAGGTAAGATACAACCCAGGAACGATCTTTCTGGACGCTCGAGTAGCCAGTTGGAGAATATTTGGACAAGGTATGATTGTCTTGTCCCCCCTCCCCCCCATCCCAATGCCTTTGGGGAGAAGTGATACCCTTGTGTAACAATTAGCTCAGACAATAAAAATAATTGGAAAATCAGTTGGAATTTCTGAGTTTTTAATTACGTTTAATTTTGCACTAAGCCGTAAAATTACGAATGCCCCTCAATTAAACACTTTCCTCTTGCAAAGCGTTTAACAACAATTATTCCTTAATCAGTCTGAATGTGAGTCACAAATGGTGCTTTTCCACATCAAAAGGACGTCCTTCCATGTTACCTTTTAGTCATAAGAGGATTAATTCCTGTAATTAGAGGGATAAATATGTGCATAAATATCTCTCTCACTCTCTTCTTTAAAACAACAACAACAACAAAACACTTTCACTGTGTGAGAGACTTAGTGGGCTCGGGAAGAGGAAGTGTTGCTGATGCTGAGTGGTTGGTTTTGGCCAGACATCCCTTTGCGTGTTCCGGCCATGGGAATCCCGCGCTGCGGGCACGCATCTCGGAACTGGGACCACACGCTCACTCACACTCAGGGGTGCGCCCCTGTCAGGCCGCAGGTCCAAAGCTGTAGCCTCGAGGACCCGAATCCAGCCGAATTCTTCCAGATGGCAGTCCACATCCCACTTTCGCCTCTGGCCGGCGCAGCAGGACTTCATTCTGGTCGGTGCTCGGGTCCCCTGGAATGGAAGTCCCTGCCCTAAGCTGGAGCTGCAGTTTGACTTTTCAGGCTGCAAATAAAAATTGAGCATGACCTTTTAAAATTCCAGTGTGAATATCTCATTTACCTAATGACTTTATGTCACCTACGGAGAAGGTCAATTTCCTCTTAACCTTTCCCCCGCTGCTGCAGTAAGCATTCTTCCCTAATCAATGGTGGCTCGAATGATCAATTCCCATTTTATGATCGCTGACAAAGTCAGGCTAGGGGCGGGGGTTGAGAACGAGCTGCTTACTCGGCCAGGACAGGGGCTTCGGGTACGCCCAACTCCGCCCGGCGCCTCGGGAGGCTGCTCTCCGTTCACCGAGTTCAGAGACCTTGGCAAACTTCCCTCCCCCACCCGCCGGCGAGACTTCTGAGTTGTCACTAATCCGAACCTGAAATTCACCAGAGCCCCTTCGGTTACCGACAACGCTCCCCGCTGCTGCTGGGCCTTCCACTTGCCCCTCCTCCAAATGCTTTCATTTCTAAGTCTATGAGCAGGATTGCCCGACCCTAAGGAGAGAGTGTGTTACTTTTATTTTTTCGAAATTAAAATTATCTCTTCCATCTTCACTGTGGATCTCTCAGCTCCTCCGGGTTAACTTCGTGTAAACAAAGTAACAACAAAAGTCCAAGGGCCTAGGAATCTCTCTCTCTCTCTCTCTCTCTCTCTCTCACACACACACCACACACACACACACACACACACACACAGAGAGAGAGAGAGAGAGAGAGAGAGAGAGAGAGAGAGAGAGAGAGAGAGAGAGGCACTGTATCCCTACTATACCAGGTTACCCTAAAGGGTGTGTATTATATATTACTAATTTGGTCCTATTTAAGTTACCTAAGCCTTCCTCTAGTCTGGGGAAACAGGAGGCAAATTACTAAATGAAAGCTAGTTTGTAACTCTTTATCTTTATGTGTTCAAGGTGATCACCTCCCTCTTCCAGGCTCTCCTATACCAGTTGACTTTCACACACGCCAGGCCTTTCTGAAGTAGATTTCTTGACATCCGCTCTCCACAGAAACCTGGAAATTCACCTATTTCACTCCAAACCCATTTTCATGGACTTCCAGGACCTGCAGAAGTTGGTGACTACATATCAAACCATCTGCAAAGCCTTGCCCACTTGGGATTCAATCACAGGAAATTCACTGTTCTAGGAAAAAGATGTCCTATGGGCAGGGTTTGGGCAATTCCCTTTGAGGAGCCAGTTTCTCAGTTCTCTACTGACCAACTAGTTAAAACAGAAAGAAACATTAACTCCTTAGATTTCTGTTTGGCCTGCTCTGCCAATGGAGGCTCTCTTTGAAAAGGAATATAAAATACCCTGCTAGCTCAGAGTATCTCATTACTTGTGGGAAGATATTTTGCAAAAAATTTGAAAGTCTTTGAGGTTATCAAATGAAAATGTAACTCTTCCACTGTTTATCCACCAATCTGACCTAAGAACAAACAGAAGATATTATGAGCAGTCAAGGTGGCTCATTAGTCATGTTAGCCTTGTTCCTCAGCAGTGTGGCCACTCTTGCCTCAGACCCATGAGACTAAGTGGTAGGAACTCAGAGGTAGCCAGAATAAGGCAAGCTCAGGAACTGCCCTGGACAGAGTGCTTAGTCCCCAGTCTTACTGCTTGTCATGATCCCCACCAGTAAATGTGTTTGTAGGTCTTAATGAGCTAGATTCTGGATCCAACTGGGTACAAAGGCTAGTAAAGCCCTATCTGCACTATGCAGCTTTGGCTTTTAGGAGATATGTCTCATATTTCCAGGCTCCACTGGACTACAGCCTCTCTGTGGGTCAGGAAGTGCTTGTACTGGAAGTTTCCCGTGACTAAGAGAACTTACTTAGTGGGGCTTTTATCTCCATTTGTCAGAGGAGCAGACAGGTAGGGGATGGGCCCCCTGACCTCAGATAATTACCAAGTCTTTCCTCTCCAGCAAATTTAATTCTCACATGGAGAGTAATTAACAACCTCTGATTACTTATTCTGAGAATTTTCTTTTCTTAAGAGCTTTCATGGGGATATTGAAGAATATGTTTGATGGTCATTTTTGGTTTCATTGCATTTAAATATCTTGCATTCTTTCCATTTCTTTCCTAGTCTCCTTGAACACATATAGTATAGTCTTGAGCTACATTCTAATCCAGTCTACCAACTGTATACCCATCTTCACCCCAGTAGAGAGCAAAGCTATGCAGTAACTCCCTTCGCCATAAGACACATTCCAAGATGCCCGGTGGATGCCATGCTCTGAAGCCATGGAAAGTACTGAACTCTGTTTGGTATGCTTTTTCCTGTATACACTTACCTATGATAAAGACTAATCTGTAAATTAAACACTGTAAGAGACTAACAACCATAACAAAAGAGAGCAATTATAAAAAATATGCTGTAGCCAAAAATTCTTAAAACTTATAAATTGCTTAGTTCCTGACCTTTCCAGTTAATGTCTTGGGACTATGGTTGACCCTGAGTAATCCAAATGACAGAAAGCAAACCCTCAAATAAGAGGGCACTGCTATAATCTAAACTAGACTACTGAAAGTCCTCAAAATTAAGAGCACTTTTTAAAAAAGATTTTATTTATTATGTATACAATCTTCTGCCCACATGCCAGCAGAGGGCACCAGATCTCATTCAAGGTGGTTGTGAGCCACCATGTGGTTGCTGGGAATTGAACTCAGGACCTCTGGAAGAACAGTCAGTGCTCTTAACCATTGAGCCATCTCTCCAGCCCAATTAATTGCACTTTTGAAGAAAGTTTGTTTTATTGATAGTAAAATTGTACGCGCCCCCCCCCCCAACCCCGCTCTGTCCTGGAACAGGAAGAATGTTCACACAAAACACTGGATGTTCAAAGGTACATGAGGAAAACGCCTTGCCCCTTTGTGGGAAGACATCTTGTTCAAACATCTCCAAGGTTGAAAGAGTCTCATCACTTCTGAGGTTTTCTTTTTCATTTTTGTTTTTTGTTTTTTGTTTGTTTTTGTTGTTGTTGTTGCTTTGAATCTCAGAAGAACATAAAGGAACTGCAGGGACTGAGGGGACTCAGAATGTGAGCTGAAGGCAGGTCCTGGGTCTGTCTCCAACTGACTATATGCTCTTCAGACACTCTTCTTGTCTTTAAATTGAGGCATAACACTTGTCCACCTTTATGGGATTCAGTACCATGATTTAATATATATCTACAGCATGTGATGATCAAACAGGACAAAAAGCACTTCCAGGTCATCAAATATTAATAATTCCTGCATGCTAAAACTTTCATGTTCTTCTAGCTGTTTTGAAATGTATCACAGATTGTTGCAACCCATCGTTACCCTACTATGCTATAGACAACCAGAATGAATTCCATCTATCTAACTATGCTTTGGTTTCCTTTAATTTCTTTCCATCACCTCTTCCTCTTCTCCAATCTCTAGAGATTACTATTTTACAGCATTCTTTGGTGAGATAAGCTTTTTGTTTCTGCATCATGTGTTTATTGGTCTGTGTCTGGCTTTTTTCACTTGACATAATGGCTTCTGGTTCTATATATGTTGTTACAAATGACAAAATTGCATTTTTTTCTTGTGTTAGAATAATGCTCTCTCTCCTCTCTCTCTCTCTCTCTCTCTCTCTCTCTCTCTCTCTCTCTCTCTCTCTCACACACACACACACACACACCATTTCATTGTGTCTCATACTTTCTTCACCCATCAATCCATCAATGTTCATCTTGGTTGGTTTGATAGATCATTAGTGTTTTCACTCTCCAAGTGACCTGCAGAGCATCTTTCAGTATTGTGAAAGCTAGCCAAAGTAAAGAAGTGTTTTAGTCCTTTTGAGACTGATTTTATTATACTCTGCAACCAAAATAAGAGGGACCTTCAGCAACAGAGTCTAGTTTTGATGAGTAGTATTCTATTTTTTTTTGAGACTTCTGGGATCTCCCTGACCAATAACTAATAGGGAGATATACCATTATACCATTCCTAACACGGAGATTTACTTTTGATAACTCATATTTTCTGGGAGCAGCTTTGTCTACCTAGAACATTTGCTATTGTTTTGCCCTTTTGATGAGTCATTCTAACTTGAGTTTTATATCTTAGTGTAATTTTAATGTAAATTTCTTTGAAGATTAGTGTTATTTAGCATTTTTCATATATTTTTGGCCATGTATATGCCATATTTTGAGAAATGCCTATCATATCTTTGGCTCAACTCTATTAGTTGGTCTGTCTATCTATCTATCTATCTATCTATCTATCTATCTATCTATCTATCTATCATCTATCTAAGATGTGGTTTCTCTACATAGCCTGAGCTGTCCTGAAACCCACACCATGTTTAGTTTATTTATTTTAAAAATATTTTTCTTTATGTGTATGAGTGTTTTGCCTGCATGTATGTCCATGTACCACTTGCATGCCTAGTATTCCTGGATGCCAGAAGAGGCAGGCAGAGTCCCCTAGAGCTAGAGTTACAGATGGTTGTGATCAGTGATGTGGGTGCTGGGAATTTTATCTGGATCCTCTAAATGAGCAGTCATTGTTAACCACTGAGCCATCTTTCCAACCCCTGTTGCTGTTGTTTCAAGCTACATTTTTTAAAAAAGATTTTATTCATTTATTTTGTATACAACATTCTGCTTCCATGTCTATCTGCACACCAGATCTCATAACAGATGGTTGTGAGCCACCAAGTGGTTGCTGGGAATTGAACTCAGAACCTCTGGAAGAGCAACCAGTGCTCTTAACCTCTGAGCCATCTCTCCAGCCCCCTCAAGCTACATTTTTAAAGTCCCTTATCTGTATACTAATTCCTTGCTGGATAAGTAACTTGCAAATATGTTCCCTTCATTCTGCAGGTTGTTTCCTTGGCTGTGCACAAACTTCTCAGATAGGCACAATCCTGTCTGCCTTTTGATATCCGTTTCATGTCACTATTCTAATGCTTTGAACATCAATAACCTTAAGGGAGAAATTGTGACAGTATCTGACATGGATAGGCATCTTCTATTGACTCCTCAATATCCACTCTACTTTTTCCTTCTTGTTTTATGAGCCTAGGGATTGGTATAGATAGGTTCAGAAATCAACAGTAAGCATGCTTTCCTGTTTAGTATGTCCAGAATGGGTCAAGTTCAGTTTGGGTGTTGATTCCTAGGGTCCCAGTGGGCTGGTTGCATATTAACCCTCTTCTCATAATACTCTTTCTGGGTTCAGGTAACTGTGTTATTCTCTGTCTGTGGGGCACCATACTTCCCCCTTGTGGCTTACTTAATACTCTGCTCACACCTTTTAACTCTAGTTCTTTTCTTTATTAAGTTCTCAAATTACCCAGTTTGACGTGCTCCATCTGTTTACTGCTGGCCACTGACTGGTACACATGATGTGTTCGGAGGACCAAAATTAAAGGAGTGAATGCATGTAAAGCATATCCCACAGACCTTTGCATTTAGCAAAAGTTAAATAAAAGAGATATTGTTATTTTTTTTACAATCATTACTTGGTACAACTTCCTTATTTTTATATGTGAGGAAATCAAGCCCCAGGGCAGGTAATTAATGCATTCTAGGCCTAATTATCTCAAAGCAGTAACAGCCCAAGGACCAAGTCCCTGGACTGTGGACCCAGGCTCACTACTCCTTTTGTAATACCTTATTGAGTAAGACATGGGAGGTGGGGGGATCATTTTTCCATAGGTTCAGGTAAAGGATTCAATAAGCTAAGCTAGGGTCAGAGGCAAGTGAGGTAACATGCACCTTCCAACTACCACTACCTTTGTCTCTACGAAATTACTGCTGAAATAAAGTAGGTCTTGGCAATTTAGAACCCAGTGATTTCGCAATGGATAGAACAGGTATGTAACAGGGCATGAGACGCATGCTTGACAGGTTAAAAACAAATTTATGAGCACAAATTGGAAGTTTTACCAGGGGGCATAATAATGTAATAATGTTTTCCAGACATAGAAGATACAGCAGCATTAATTTTCAAATAAAGGCTGATTTGGGGATTAGCAGCCTGGATTACACTGGAACTTCATAATTCTTTAGAATATGCTGATGTGCTATGAACTCCTTGAAGAACAGAGTACCAATTCCTTGCCCACAGACACTGGGCAATTTGATTGCACTAATAAAGTGATGGAAATTGTTTACTCATTCATTCCTGTTTTAATTCAATCATTCAAAGAAATACTGAGTTTCAATGTTCCTCAAAAACACTACAGGTGTTGACACATAAGGAATGATTAAATACATTTCTGGATTCAATAAGCTTATAAAGAGAAATAGAGGTAGGTGTATAAACAGACTTTGGAAAGAAACAAAGTAGAATCACACTGAAACTGCTATGGGAACATTGAAGAGGCTGCCTAGGGTATGGGAATTGAGAGTGGAGGAAAATTCCCTGGGAAAGGTCTAAATGAAGAGCAGTACCTCTCCACCTAACTGCATAAATTGGGTCTTCTAAATCCTTCCAAACTACCAATGAAATCAATTTATTAATATTTAGCATTTTACTAACCTAAGTATTAGTAATAAAATAAAGCATGCAATAGTGGATTTTTACTTTAGTATAGTAGGTTGGCTGGGGTATATGTGGAACTGAGAAAAATTTAAATAATGTTTCCCTTGGTGACTAGAGTGTATAATAGGAAAACTAGGCTAAATTTAAAAGGTGATATTATACACAGACTCTGTGGAAAATGTCACCTTACAAAAAGATTGCATTAATGTACTATACCAATTAGGTCTTGTTTATAGGATAAGTCAGGCTAGGCTCCACAGAGATGTAAGGATATAGCATTAAAAATGAGCTGGGACCTGTGCCTGGAGAAGAAATATAAAGTAGAACTGTTTATTTCTGAACCCAGGATGTATTCACGCACATTTGGACATGCTAATAGAGACTACACAACTTAAAGCAGTTATTTCTGCATACCCATCACAAAATTGGTCATTTCTTTCCCAATTGTGATTAATGCTTAAGTAAGTATTCTTCACTTTACCTTGATGCTACCAGACAAGAGTGTTTTTCCACCTCAGATTTCAAAGTAATATAACCTTGGTTGGTCCTCATTCCTGATGCTTTTGTCCACTGGCCTTAATTGTCTCAGCTTGCTTCTCTATTTTTCTCCCACCCCACGTCTCAAAAGCCATATCCAGTCACATTAATTAAGTATGCATGTATGTATGTATGTATTATGCATGTGTTTTTTTTTTCCTATTTTAGCTACCCACAATTATCTCTACAACCTGGAACTTAAAATATGTTTTAATGTCTCAAATGTATAGAGTTTGGATTTTTTCTTTCTCTAAATCTATCATGTCTATCATGTATATCATCACTATCACAACTAAGTATTCTTTCATCATTGTGACTCTTTGACTCTTTTTTTTTTCTTTGTTTTTGGTGTTTCGAGACAGGGTTCCTCTGTGGCTTGGAGGCTGTCCTGGAACTCACTCTGTAGACCAGGCTGGCCTCGAACTCACAGAGATCCACCTGCCTCTGCCTTCCGAGTGCTGGGATTAAAGGCATGCTCCACCAACACCCGGCTTATCATTGTCACTTTTATTGTGTCTTTTTTGTTTTTAAATTAGTTTCTGACAATTCATGAGACATATGTTGCTTTGCTTATCTTCTACCCAATAAAGTATGAAGAAGCATATCTTTTAATGTATATACTTATGTTTTCTCTTGTATTAAATAGTTAAAATTGTACTAGTTTGTGTGTGTGTGTGTGTGTGTGTGTGTGTGTGTGTGTGTGTGTGGTGTGTGTTGTGTGTGTGTATGTGTTGGGTGGTGGAGGACATGCCACAGCACTTGTGTTGATATCAGAGTACCACTGGCTGAAGTTAGTTTTCACTTTATGTTATGTGGGTCCTGGGGATTAAACTCAGTTCCTCAAGCTTGGTGGCAAGTGTCTTTACCAACTGAGTTATCTCCCCAACCCCTTTCCATCTCACCACCATCTTATCCTCTTTGTCATAACATCACTGTTTTTTTTGTTACTTATTTTTTTTAAGATTTATTTATGTGTGTGAATGTTTTGTTTGCATGCATGTCTCTATACCACATGCACGCTTGGTGCCCATGGTAATCAGGAGAGGGCATTAGATCCCCTGGAACAGGAGTTACAGAAGGTTATGAGTTGCTAAATAGGTGCTGGGAACTGAACCCAGGTCCTCTCCAAGAACAACTGCTGACCTGTCTCTCCATCCCCTTTGATGTTACTGTTTTAAATGCCAGTCAATGATGTTTTTACTTTTGTTTTTAGTGTAGTATTTGCCATATAGAGAAGTGTCTACAAGCTTGGGTTTAAACTTGAGCGTCCTTCAAGATTCCATGTGCTGAACCATGGGATGATTCTAGTGAGAAGCAGCAAGCCCTTTAAGAGCTGAGTCTGATTGGAAGTGGATATGTTACTGGGGAGCTCTTGAGATAATGCCGTTCCAAACCTTTCTTCCACTTTTTATTCTCTGCCTCACAGTGTAGTTTTCCTCTGCCGTGTTCTCATGCCTTAATGTACTATTGTTTTGCTATAGGTTCAAAGCAATAGACCTGTCCAATTTGGGAATAAAACTGTCAAAACTATGTGCTACAAGTGTGCCATCACGCTTATAAATTGTCTCAGGTAATTTGTTGCAGTAATGGAAAGCTAACACAGGTAATAAATATGTAAATATGGCTTATATAGATGTATATTTAATACACATTTATTTTTGTCTAAACTCTTGTAACTTTTGTTTTTTCTTCAAAATCAGGATTAATTTCCTAGAATTAAAAAAATGTAGGCTGAAGGCTACACATATTTAAGTCAGCATCCCCAAGGTTTTCTCACGTTTTGAGTGTTGAGACAACCCCAGGAAACTGCTTGCCTTAAACTTCAGTCATTTTTTTTTTCTTTGGCTGTAGAGTTGGGCATTTGTAGGAAGTGTTTCTGAGCCCACACACTTCACCTTTGCTGCCCTGAACTTCAGTCATTCTGGGGAAACTGCCCGTTTTCTAAGGAAACTCATTGCTTCAGAGGGCATTTTCCTCTCTTCTTCTCTCCCCTTTTCTTTCTCTTCCTGTCTTTTCTCTTTCCTCTTTTCTCTACAAGCTACTCAGAACCCTCTAACCCTCTAACCCTCTAATAAGACAGGTTCTCACCTGTCTTATTCTCACTTTTCTACTTCCCACCTCACCTAGACCAAGGTTTTCTGGTGTGAGTTTTCTCTATATTCATTGCTCCATAGACTTTGCTTTTCCCTGCCCCTTAATCACAGTGTTGCTATTTATATGCCCGCTGAATATTCTTTTACTTCTGTTTTTAATGATGTATTTGCCACAGAGAAAAGTTTGTAGACATTAAGGGAGTATTTGTGAACCAGCTACCCAATGGAAAGAGAGTATTACCCACAGCCACACGTTTTTTTTTTTTTTTTTTTTTCATCTTCTGCTTCTCCTCCTGGAGTAAGTACTGTCTGTCCTAGTCAGTTTTTGGTCAGTGTGCATAATAGTGAACTATATGTCAAATCTCATATAAATGATCTAAGTTATACATAGTATATATTACATGTTATTAATATAGTCACCTGTGAACACACAGAGAGTCACACATAGGTTCAACCAATCTCTGATGGAAAATATATTTTAGAGATTTGTTTTAGTGTAATTTATGGATATATGAGTGTGTGTGTGTGTGTGTGTGTGTGTGTGTGTGTGTGTGTGTAGTTGTGCAGTGTGTGCAGGTGCCAATGGAGGTCACAAAAGAGTGTTGGATCTAATGGGGTTGGACTTACAGGTAATTGTGAGCCACCTGACATGGGTTCTGGGAACTGAACTTTTGTCTTTTGCAAGTGTAGCAAACATCTTAACTGTAGCTCCACCTCTCTAGGTCCCCAGAAGGAAAATACTTTTTTTTAAAAACATTTTATCAATATTGAATATGTATAATCTTTCTCCCTTGTTATTATTCCACAAATAATAGGGTATAACAAGTATCCACAAAGCATTTACATTGTGTTAGGTTTTAAAAGCAATCTAGAGTGAGGCATCTGAGATGCTGAAGCTGGTGAATCCCAAGGTGGGAGCTGGCCTAGGGTACAAAGCAAGTTTGAAATCAAGCTGAGTTTTGTAGCAATACCTTTCCTCAACGGGGAAAAATATACATAGAAGGATGTGTAAAGGCTTTATAAAAATATTGAAGCATGTTTAAAAATATTTTAAATTACATATGTACATTTATTTTTTATGTGTGTATGTGCATTACATCGAGTGTGTTGAGGTCAGAGAAAAACTTGTGGGAGTCTATTCTCTCTTTCTACCATGTGGGTCCTGGGGACCAAACTCAGGTCTTCAAGTTTGACAGAAAGCACCATTAACTGCTGAGCTATTTTGCTGGCCCTGTAGCATGTTTTCTAGAAGACTTGAGCACCTGTGATTTTAACACCTAAAAAGGATCCTGAAGGCAATTAATTCTCTCTGAATGCTGACAAGGATTGTATTTGCATTATATTATATTCCTAAATAATATATTGCTTTTTTTTGCTTTTATTTTTAAAGCACATCTCATTCAGATTAATCTTCCTGGATTTTTTTTTTTTTGCATTCAGGATTGCATTTTTAAGATTAAATTTGTATTTGTAACTAGATGTAATTAATTATTTTCAGTTTCTTCTTGGCATTTCATTGTGTAAAAATAATTTATTTATTTTTCCCTCTTTGGACTGTTGCCATTTTGTTATTGATGCTATTATAAAGAGTACTGTTGTAAGCATTTTGGTACATGTCTCTTGAAGTTCATGTGCAAAGACTTTCATACACTTACATTATAAACCTAGCTTTACACTGTCTAATTCTGGATATTCAAATATGCCCTTTCCAAGATAAAGTAAATGGCTTTCCAGATGACAGAACTAATTTTCTTCTGACTGGTAATACAGATGTCATATATATAATCATATATTACATAATCACATAATATAATCTATGCTATATTATATGCTCACATATTCCTCTTTAACACTTGGTTCTTCTCTTCCTTCAGCTCCATCTGTGCCCCCTCTTTTTTTTCATTTTCACAGGGAGAGAGGAGCTCGAAGTGGTTTCTAACACTCATTTTCTAAGCCACAAATACTCTCTTGAGACTCATCTTCCCTCCTGTGTAAGAGGTGTGTTTTTGCATTTCTCCCATCTTCCCACCGAGGTTCCTTTTGGTTATCAGTTTTATAAATCCCATGTCACAAATATCTTCTTCCACTTTGTGGTTTTCTTTAAAGTGTTTTGGTGAACATAACCTTTAAGCTTTACTACAGGTTAATATATCTATATATTGTCTTAAGGCTTATGTTGTTTTGTCTTATGTAAAAGATTTGTTTTGTCTTTTGAGTTTATAAAGATAGCTTTTCTGTGAAATTATTAAATTCCTAATTGCTTTTTCTTTTTTATATGACTTAATCCATTACCAACAGTGTTTTTTAATATGTATAAAAGTGAGGCAAGGATCATTTTATATTTTCTGTATAATAAACATGATACCTCCATTGTTTCCTAGGTGATCTTTCACTACCTCTCTGATATCAGTTTGTCTGTAAATTCTTCTCCTTGGGTATTCAATTTGTGCAGATAATAGTATTATTGTCTACAGAAAATGACAGTTTCTTTCTTTCTTTCTTTCTTTCTTTCTTCCTTCCTTCCTTCCTTTCTTTCTTTCTTTCTTTCTTTCTTTCTTTTCTTCTTCCCTATGACTTTTATTTCTCTGCCCCTTCCCTTAACCCCTACCCCCTCTTTTTTTTTATTGCCTTATCTAAGGGCAGATCTCCAGGACAGTCTGAAGAAAAGCATTCCTCCATAGAACACATTATTATCCCAGTCATTCCTCCCTTTTCTCCATTACAAATACTATTTACTGTAGCTAACTGATAAGTATCTTAATCAGACTGAGGGATTTCACCCCCACTTTGTGCCTAAATTTACTGAGATCTGGATGCTTTAAATGAGTGTTAAGTATTGTCAGCTTGCTTTTCTTTATGTAGTAAGTTGTTTTTCTTCTCCTCTTACCATGTTATGTTTTACTTATAGGCTTTTTAAATATTAGACTGCACCTATGCATCTGGGATTATGGTACTGTATTGCATAACTAGATTTAGTTAATATTTTTGACTTCTGAGTTTTGAATTTATGCTGCCGTAAGAGAAGAGCTAGTCATTTCTCCTTTCTTTTTTCTTTAGCATTTTTTAAAAACATCATCTTTCCCTAATTTTGGTCAAATGATTTTATTATCCTCACACAAAGAATTATACACAAAGAAGATTTCTTTACAGTTTGTTCTCAGACCAAAGAGTATCTGATTAAAGTGATTGGTTTCTTAAGGACATGATTGTGTTCATCTTGAAAAAAATACTGGGAGACTTTTAAAGAGAGATTCTTTTTTTTTTTTTCTTTTTCTAGATATGGTTTTTCTGTGTAACAGAGCTGGCTATTCTGGAACTTACTCTGTAGACCAGACTGGCCTCGAACTCACAGAAATCTACCTGAGTCTGCCTCCCAAGTGTTGATGTTAAAGATGTGTGCCACCACTGCCTGGCCAAAGAAAACGTTTTAATCACCCTTTTAGTTTTCTTAAGAATTATTAACTAACAACTCATATCTACTTTTCTTTTTTAGTCATGGTCTACCACATAAATTATTTTTATATGAATTTCTTCCTTTCTTATTTTTTAACTCTTTTCATACTGAAGCATGTTAGTCTACTAATATACTTTAAAATAAATTTTTATTTAAATTCAAAACAATCTTATTTTACATACCAATCCTAGCTCCCTCTCCCTCCTAATATCGTATTTTAAATATATGCTATGTTTATATACGTACTCCTCTTTTCACCTTAACTTTTTATGGATAGTAGGATTCTGTTTATAAGAATGGCCAGTGGCTTCACTTTCTATATTTTAAAAAAGTTAAAAACAAAAACAAAATCATAAAGCTGAGCTATATGGGATAGGTAATTAGTTTTTCCTAGAGATTAATTAAGCATCAACAATCTACCCCAATCATTAAATTTTGTAATATATTCATTCATGCAATTCCAAGAGCTACTATACCTGAGAAGTGGGTGCTGAAAAGAAAATGGTGGTGACCTCCGGGTCAGATGACTTGCTTCTGTGGTTTGACCCTAGGCAAGACTCTGGAATTACCTGTGGCTGGCCCCATAGATAATATCAAGGAATGTCTCCAGACCTATGGTTCTATGTACTTTAGACAATAGAGAACTACCTGGTCTCCCCTTTACTGACTGTTCAAAGGCACCCTGTCTCCATAATTCTGAGAGCTCTGGATACCATTAAATCATGAGTAGCTTGGGGCTCCAAGGGTAGAGAAAATACAAATTGATTCAGCTCTATGAAAAAAGCTCATTGTTGGACTTTAGCTGAGTGTTTCTTACTTTGATCACCCATTGCATTCTCCAGGTTTCTAAAATCCAAAGCAATCTTGGGTTGCTCTTATTCTATCAATGAAAGATTAAATTTGAGAGCCTTTAACGTATTTTAAATTATATATAGTTGGTTGCTTTCCTCAGCTGGATATAGGAGCAGGAAACCCTGAGACCACAACAATTAAAAACTCACTTCGTTGGTTCTTGAGTGGTGTCTTCCTACTTTGTATTTGTGATTTCAAGAAGACCAAGAAAATTTATGGTACCTGATAAATGTTAAGGGCCCCAAATCAGCATCATACAGGTGACTATGAATTCACCATTTGCTTTGAATTTCACCTCCACAAGGACAGGTAGTTCTGTGAGCTCTTAGGAGATTGCAGAAATAATGAAGCTTTTACTCTGAATATCATATTCTATTTTCAGGAAGACATGTGTGTTGTGGAGATGTGGTTGGGGAGACACTCCAAGAAGAAGCTGAAGGACACACTGAGTGTTTACACATGCATGGAAACTCGGGCTCTGGAAACTCTTCAGCTTGCTTTTCTGAACCACTTAAAATGTTTTTTGGCTTCAAGAAATAGAAAATCCTGATTTGCTCAAACCTTAACACACACACACACACACACACACACACACACACACACACACAGTTATTTATTGGCAAGAGCTGGGGCAGGTATCCTCTCCTTTCTGTTTGTTTTCTTGGCATTGACCTCTTCTATGTATCAGCTTTATCCATAGGCTAGAAGCCGGATAGTTACAGCAGTTCTGAGGCTTCCACTTCCCTGGAGCTATACTGGGAGAAAGAGTGTTTCTCTTCCTCTAGATGCTTCAGTGGAATGCTATTGTTGAAGACAGAGAGTTGGGGAGGTGCAAAGAGAGACGGACACACACACACACACACACACACACACACACACACACACACACAGAGAGAGAGAGAGAGAGAGAGAGAGAGAGAGAGAGAGAGAGAGAGAGAGAGAACCCCAAGCGGTCCTAGCCTGGGAGAGTAAGGTGTAGGCTTTAATTGTATTATAGATGCACAGCAGAGGCATGGGGTGGATTCGAGAGGACAAACTTTGCTCATTCTAAGATACAATTAACTAGAGACTGGGCACAATTTCTGGTAAAAATTAAACTATAGGGACAGCTGTTCTGTGGTGACCACAGGCCAGGTGCCAGTCAGTATGCTAAACCTTGCATTTGAATAATCCCAATTGATTTTCATAACAATGTCAGGTAGGTCCCTGGTCCCCAGGTCAGCCTTTCCAAGAGAAAGCCTCGCTCAGATTTACACAGCAAGTTAGTCAGAAGTATTTAGGACTAGGGAAAATAATGCTAGAATCCCTGTCTTTAGGAGTTTTCTACCTCCCAGGAAGGAATGTTCACGTTTATAGCTCAGAAATCATACTGCATGCAATGAACCTGTAAGTCACAGGTACAGACTTTAAGGTGGCTTAACAGGGTGGATCTATGATGTTAAAGTTGAGGAAGTAATACTGTTACCAACAATCATACAGAAAGACAAAGGACATTCATATAAATGGGAATAAAATATCACAACAGCAAAAATATTTCCTTGTAATAAAACACAAATGAGGGGCTGAGAGATAGTCAGCAGCTCAGAGCACATGCTACTCTTGCCAAAGACCCGAGTTCACTTCCCAGAAACCCACATCAGACTCCCACATACCTATAACTCCTGCTCCAAGGAGCTCAGGCCATCTTTTGGCCTTTGCCAGCATCTGTATACAGATGTACACATGCCCGAGTATGTGTTTGCGCACACGAGCACGCGCGCGCGCGTGTGTGCGCGCGCACACACACACATTTAAAAATAAAGTAAATCTTAAAGTGATTACAGAAAAGATTAGCAACTTTTGGAATGATTGATTTTACCTGGAAAATATTTATAATTGAGGGACAATGAGAAATTTGTAAAATGTAAATGTGTCATTGGCTAAACTTTACATGAGTATCTACAATGTGTGAATATCTACAATGAAACTTCGCAGTGGAAGTCAAAAGGTGATTCATCATTTCTCTACAGGTTAAACATGAGAGCTGGAGAGATGACTCAGTGGGGGAAGCACTTGATTTGAAAGCACCAAGACCTGAGTTCAGACTCCCAGAACCCAGATAAAGCTTGACACACTATCACATCTATAATCCCAGTGTTCCTATGGCAAGAAGACAGGTGGGAATGGGGCAATTCCCAGCAACTCTTTGGCCAACTAGCCTCCTGTGACAGTGCTAGAGACCCTTTCTCAAAAAAGCTGCAAGGTGAGGACTGACACCTGAGGTTGTCCTCTGAACACACACTCTCTCTCTCCTCTCTCTCTCTCTCTCTCTCTCTCTCTCTCTCTCTCTCTCTCTCTCTGTGTGTGTGTGTGTGTGTGCTGTGTGTGTGTGTGTGTGTGTGTGTGAGAGAGAGAGAGAGAGAGAGAGAGAGAGAGAGAGGAGAGAGAGAGAGAGAGAAGAGATTGCATGGTAAATTGCATGGTAAACTATTAGCATTGTATTTTAGCTACTGGCATATATATATATATATATATATATATATATATATATATATCTTGGCAGTGCAGCATATTTAGTTCCTTAGATTTTCTTAGAAATCTCAGTTGTGTCCAGAAATCACTTACAAAAGAGATCTTCTCTACTCCAATTATTTTTTTCATACAAGGCTTTCAATTTGTCCTCAAACAGGTTTTGCAAGAAGAAGCTGCTTGTTCTTTAGGCAGGTGGCTCCCTGTGCTGCAGTTGAGGAGCTTCAATCATCACTGACAAGCCCACAATCCACAAAGTCCTGGGTGTCTCCTCCAGCTATCGCTGTCTGAAGCTTTTCAAAGGTTTTTGTAGTCCTCTTAGGTCGCTTTTCATGCATTCCACAATGTAAATGGAAAAGTTCATCCACACTGACATGAAGAGCTCCATTTTGCTGGAACTTTTTGCTTTTTCACCAGAAATAATCCTTTCTTTCTTTTGTGTAAGGCTCAGGCTCATCTACAAATTCTTGGACTCTTTCTTAGAGATGCATAGCCCAGCAAAATTGAAGCCTCTCCCCCTGAAATAGACATCAACCAACAAGTGTGTGCTGCTTTTAAAACCAAGGACAGGTTGTTGGAAAGAATGAACTTTCTAAGTGGCAATGTAGAAACAGTAAGCTGGGACCAAGAAGAGTCACTCATCAACCACTCCTGTTGTTTTTAGGTAGACTTACTATGCTTTAAAAATTGTATTATTTCAATAAAACAATCTACAAATAAATACAAAACAAAAGGGCACGTGTAGGGACACATTGAAAGGAAGCATGCATACCAAAAAGCTAAGTGCAAATTGGATTTGAATATTCATGAGTCACAAATCATTGACAGTTTGAAACAATGCAAAACAGCTTTATAAATGAGGTTAAGGCAAGGGACACCAAAGGAATGCATCATTAAATCAATAGAAGTTTGTGTATGTACTTGTAAATTGTGGTTACAGTGTTTGTGACATGGGAGAAAAAATACTGTGGATCTGATGAAGAGGGTTGACACATAAATATTCCCTCTGCATGTTATATTTTTGCAGTTCATCATGTGCTTGGAACTGAGCCAGGTAGAGAGTGGTTGGACATTGTACTTCCTGCTCAAGAAAGAGTTTCCTTGTGCAGACAGTGAGTTTCAGACCTCTGCCTGGACAGTCTTTATTTGCCCTGCTAAAAAGTATTAAACATACAACCATTCACACAGTTGATTCCTAAAGCAGAGGTTAGCACGTAGCATACATAACTTTGGAGAATGACAGCCTTAAATCAGTTCGTGGGAGCTCCCACCAGAGAGCACGGGATCTTAGAGAATGCTCTAATGCTTAGAAGGGCACAGAGGGGAAAAATAGCTTTGTGAAGAGTTTGTAAGAATCTCTTGATAACAAAGCAAGAACATTCGCTAACAATGAGAAATCATACAGTGAAATAATTGAAGTTGCAAAATGTTGGCAACCCAGCAGTTCTATTGGAAGTGTTTTTGTTTTGTTCAGCAGTGACTCTTCACTTGTAGGACCCCGACTGTGGCTGTAGGGAACACGTAGCCTGTGGTTGGAGTCATATTTGAGACAGTAGGACTTACAAACCTAAGCCATCTTAGGGCTTGTGTTAACATAGGGACACTTCTAAGTTAAGCAGCTTCTCTTAGAAGCTTACTTTGGGTGATCTGTAAGTTATGAAGCATTTCTCTAAGATGCTGCTCAGCAAATCTCTTTCTCATATCCCATCTCCGGTTCTTGGATGATGGCTGAAGTGGGTGCCACAGCATGAAAATCAGGGTGCACATGGTACCAATTTGGAAGAAGCTGAAGAATGTGGTCGGTTTAGAAAATTCTTCTATATCTTTTTGCTGGGCCATCCTTTAAGGCAGACATTCAAATTCAGGATCTACAATTCAGCTGAGACATGACTCATGAGAAAGAGATGTCAGCATTTCTCCAGTTCACTGCCATGTAGACAAAGAAGCTAACGTGACCCATGTGTTAACCATAATCAAGGACAGCCATAAGAAAACAATACAAACAATAACTTAATTTTTAATGAATGATTTTTTTTTTTTGTGACCGGGCAAGGTTTCATATATACCTACACTGGACTCAAATGAATTTTCTTGTGGCTAAGGAGGTGATTCAGTGGGTAACAGTGCTTGTATGTAACCATGAGGACCTGAGTTCAAATCCTAGTACCATGTAAAAAGTTAGGTATGGCTATGTGTGCCTGTAACCTCAGCACTGGGAGACAGAGATACACGGATCTCAAATCTCAGGAAGCTTTCTGGCCAGCTAGCCTAGCCAAAATGGTGACCTTGTGTTTTCATTGAGAGTCTATTAAAGACATAAAGCAGAGGGCAATAGAGGAAGAAAGACACCTTGTGTCCTTGTTTGGTGTTTTCCCTCTGGCCTCTGTATTGCTTGCCTGCATACCCACATACGCAGATCACATAATACAGTATGTACATACATGTACATCCCAAAATAGAAATTAACTAAAGAGTGAAAAACTTATTAATTAGGTTTCAAAATGTCACTATGTATCCAAGGATGTTCTTGAACAACTGCTCTTCACGTCTCTACGCCTCAAGTGTTAGGATTCTAGGCTAGCCCCACCATAGCTGCCTCACACAGTGCTGGGGACTGAACTTTGGACATCTCACATACTAAGCAAGCACTCTGCCATCCAGGCACATTCCTACCCCCTTTAATGTCTGACTGAGTTTCTCTGTGTAACAGCCCTGGATATCCACCTTCATTTTCATTAAGCCATAGGCCCAAACTTCCTTGACAAGGGTAATTTGTAATACCTATACATTTGGTAATTTTCAAATAAGTGCACTCTCTCTCTCTCTCTCTCTCTCTCTCTCTCTCTCTCTCTCTCTCTGTGTGTTTAAATTGCTTAACATCTAAGTTAAACACAGTATCTGTGTTGATCAAGGAATCTAAGTATTGTCTTCCTCATAGGACTTTAGGTGAGAAGAAATTCATTTTCATTTTTTTGTCATCTGATTATTTTATTGTTTGTTTTTGTCTGTGTTATGGATTGAACCCAGGGTCTTGTGCACACTAGGCAAGTGCTCCATTCCTGAGATGCACCCATAGCTGTTCTTCATTTTTCTTGTGAGACTGATTCCGGCCATGTAGCCTAGGCTGGTCTTAAACTCCCCCCCCCCCCCGGCCTCCTCTCCCAAGAGCTGTGCTTATAGGCAAGCACAGAATCTAAGTGATTCTTTTTAAAATGGGAGAGACTCTCCCCCAGACTTCTGTCTGTACAGGCCATCTGTCTGGTCAGCTGATGCTAGCTAGCACTGACAAAGTCTTTGGCGCACTCCCCCTTGTCAGAACTTAGAGGATCTAAGACCTGTCAACTCTGGTAATTCAATATCAAAATGAATGAAAGTTACAATAGAATAAAACACTTAGCATTGATTCTGAATTATTTAACAATAAATTACTGAATTCTAATAAAGTCTTTTCTTATCATAAAAAAGAAACAGTCTCTATTCTAAATGTCACCTTGGGAGACCCTTGGACCGCATGCTCATTTTGCTATGCAAATAGAATTAATTTTATCTTGAAAGAACAGAGAATGACAGTTAAGGCACTTCCATTTACTATTCTGCCACTAGCTCCTATGATGAACTTTGTACAAGATACTTCAAGTTCTTTGGATCTTTATTTTCTCAACTATGAAAGAGTAGGTTGGTTTAGAGACTGGGGTTTTTGAACTGTGGCTCAATCCTTAGGGCTGCAAGGAACCAGCAGGCCAGTGTGTGTAAAAGTTTCTAACAGTTTGTTAATTCTGATTTGCATATCTATCTTGTCCCATAATTATTCTATTGAATATTGAAGTTGTCGTCACGTACTTGGCTCCTCCTTATAGGCTGAGGTTGTGTAAAGAATTCCTAAAACCTTAGTTAAAAAATGGTCTAGAAGAGAGAACATGGAAATCAAGTAAGTATAAGTAAGCTTAAAAAAACATGTCCACAAAACTATTTGACATGAGGTACACCCCTCTGTGTCATACTTGTTCTTTTCCTCTGCCTTGATCAACACAATTCTTATTCCCATTTTGTTGTAGTTTAACTGGGGGATGACTTTGGATTATACTAAACAATGTATCACCTACATGGCTTTAATGGTCTTTCCCTCATCACTGCCTGGCCAATAGTTACTTCTCTTACAAGGCATAGAGAAGCTAGAGTAGTCCACATTTCATTCCAACATCATTTTTCAAAGATAAATGGCTCTCTGTGGTTTCAACGCATTCTGTTTGAACCTTTCTGACTCCCCATGGCACTGTATTAGTAATAAGTGGTATTTGAGCAACTGTCTACCTCTTGGAAGGTTCTTAATTATTTGAGTTGTTGATCCAGAATAATTGCTAGGACAAAAGGTAAACACAAAAGGTAAGTGTTCTTTGAGAAAAAAGTAGTAAATTTATAATAAATTATCTAAACAAACAACACTTGATTTTCTTTGCTTAGCATGAATAAGGCTTTCAGGTTGGTCTTACATTATTTACAAAAAAGACAAGGTAGTTTTCCATCAATATCTTGATGAAAGATGGCAGTGTCCATCTCTTTTACTACATATATTCAAACATTCAGTGTGACAATGACCAGGCTGATTCTATATGGAAAGGGTTGTAAGGCACAGACATCATGGAAAGATTAGAGGAGTTAAGACCTATTCCCTTCATAACTAAAACATGAAGCAGTGAATGGTTAATGCTGTTTTAGAAGTATGGCCGAAGCGCTTTGGGTGCTCTTGACTTAACATGGATTTAAGATTTACCCATGTCACCAGGCGTTGGTAGTCCCCACCTTTAATCCCAGCACTTGGGAGGCAGAGGTAGATGGATCTCTGTGAGTTCAAGGCCAGCCTGGTCTACAGAGAGAGAGAGAGAGAGAGAGAGAGAGAGAGAGAGAGAGAGAGAGTTCCAGGACAACCTCCAAAGCTGCAGAGAAACCCTGTATCTTTTTTTTTTCCCCATGTCATTAGAACTTTAGTTTGGGAGATCAGTAGGATTTCAGCTGATAAAAATATAGGTTAGGGAAGGGCTAAGACAATGTGAGAAATCGGTCACATGTTAGAATCAGAAATGGTATCCACTTCCCAGTAGTTGCAGAGAACCTGAGAAAATCACAGAAGACTTGTTGAAGTTTCTTTTCTTTCTATTTTCTTTTTTTTTTAAAGGCAGTTTCTCTGTGTAGTCCTGGCTGTCATGGAGCTCAATTTTGTAGACCAGGCTAGACTGTACTCAGAGATTCACCTACCTCTGCCTCCTGAGTGCTAAGATTAAAGGTGTGAGCCACCACCCAGCTTAGAATTATTTCTTTATAAAAAAGGGGGGCATTCATAAAAAAGACCCCCAGGTATGTGTGGTGGTGGTGGAGGGTGTACTCTAATCTCTTAAATTTCCTCTGATAGTAGCGTGTAAAATAATTGAAAGGGAGCTGGGCATTGGTGGCACACGCCTTTAATCACAGCACTCAGGAGGCAGAGGCAGGCAGATCTCTGTGAGTTCGAGGCCAGCCTGGTCTCCAGAGCGAGTGCCACGATAGGCTCCAAAGCTACACAGAGAAACCCTGTCTCAAAAAAACCAAAAAATAAAATAAAATAAAATAAAAAAATAAAAAAACTGAAAGGTAAAGGTAAACTTTGAAGATGAGGGAACTAGGCCTAAGGTGGGATGCAGCTGTGAAAAAAAAAAAAGAGAAGGAATGCAACAATGCCACAGAGTAAGAAGCTGGGAGTGGGAATTGAGAGGTGGAACGGTAGCTTGCTGCTTTGCCAAGGACAAGTGTTCTCTTCACAGAAATTATTCCTCAAGACTCAGAACTACCAGTAACTCCAGCTCCTGGGAGTAACTTATGCCCTCTTCTGGCCTCCTTGGGCACTGCACTCAGGCAGGCATAGCACTCCCTCACAAACATATACAGATAAATAAAAATAAAATAAATCTTTAGAAAAATTGGAAATGTTTCTGAGATACATGGAATTAAAGGTATATAGGTAGGATTATAATAGATATTTTGTAGACTGTTTCTATCCACCAGTATTAAATTGGACTTTTCAAAATTATGTAGAATATTGAACACTAGTAACAGTCCTAAATCTCTTGTCACACTTAACACACTTGCCATCAGGTGATAAATGTATCAAGGGCCTCTCAGTCATAATTCTAACACTTGGTGCCCTATACCCTACTTTCCTATTTTCAGGTTATTAGAATTCTTTTTAGTAACTTTGAAGATGTGCTTTTATTATTGTTTAATTTGTGTGTGGATATGTGCACAGGAATGCAGACATCTGAGACAATCAGAAGAGGTCATTCGATACAATACTCTGGAGATCAAGCTTGCTATGATCCACCTGGTGTGGGTATTGAAAGTACAACTCTAGTCCTCTGGAAGAGTACTAGGTGCTCTTAACTGCTAAGCCATTTCTCTAGCCCTTTTAAGAAGGGCTAGATTTTAAAATCTTAAAACACTAATATTAATAGCATGTGTGAGTTTAGCAGAGTCTAACTTTTTAGCATAAAACTAAAAAGTAGGCTAAAAAGTATAGCTGGAGCTAATTGGTAAAATTTCTCATAGACGTTCATCCATGCTAAATCAATGTCCATATGTAACAGAAAGTTACCTGCAGGCCTACAATGCTGGCTGAAGATGAGAGATGGACCGTGTCCTTGTATGATGTTCTCTCTCTCTCTCTCTCTCTCTCTCTCTCTCTTCTTTTCTTTCTATTTTCTTTTTTTTAAAGGCAGTTTCTCTGTGTAGTCCTGGCTGTCATGGAGCTCAATTTTGTAGACCAGGCTAGACTGTACTCAGAGATTCACCTGCCTCTGCCTCCTGAGTGCTAAGATTAAAGGTGTGAGCCTCAAAACACAAGTAGGTACATGCTTGTGTCAACTTAGCAGCTGAGTGACCTCAGAACCCTTTTGCTGGATTTGCATGGTGATTGCTTGGAATTCCCTCTGGAAGGTAGAAGAGGAGATGAGAGTTGGAAAGATGAGATGCCACCATTTTCATCCTCATTTCTCAGGCCTTCTTCACCAAGGACCTCAGGGCATTGCTTCCCCTCCCTTCTGGGATATGCTCATTTTCAGATATTTGAGACTGGGTCAGTAATTTGGAGAGTCTTTCCCTTACATAATGTACCTAGGAATTTACTAATCAGCTATCTAGATTCTGGTCCTAACTTTGGTGAGGTAAGGGGTCTTATAAGCTTTACAGATTAAAAACAAAATCCTTCAGAAAAGAAATATAATACTTAGCCTTAGAAATGCTCTCTGGAGCCAAGAATGGCAGTAATTACAGCACTTTGGAGACTGAGGCAGGAGAACTGCTAGGAGTTTATGGACAGCCTGGGCTCCAGAGCGAGGCTCGCAGCAGCCACAGTAAGAGGGGGCTTGGGATGGGGAGGGGATATGGGAAAGGAAGAATACTTTCTGGAATCACAAACTTGTATGTTGCACAAAACTACTATCTATTTGAAGTGCTAGAATGTTCAGAGCAGTATGTATGATTTGTCAGACACTTGCAAGTGACACAGCATTCTTCCCTTCCCCCTCCCTCCCTCTCCCTCTCTCTCTCTCTCTCTCTCTCTCTCTCTCTCTCTCTCTCTCTCTCTAATTTTTTTGAGACAGGGTTTCTCTGTGTAGCTTTGTGGACCAGGCTGGCCTCGAAATCACATAGATCCACCTGTCTCTGCCTTCCAGTTGCTGGGATTAAAGGAGTGTGCCATCAACACCTGGCTTCTTTATTCTTTTTCTTTTAAGTTTATTATGTTTTCCTAAACATAATAAACAAATGGTCTATATTTAAGAATCCCAGGAGCAGAGAGAGAGAGGAGAGAGAGAGAGAGAGAGAGAGAGAGAGAGAGAGAGAGAGAGAGAGAGACGACAACAAAGAAAGACCAAAGCAGAAGGCTAGCTCTGGGGGTGCTGGTGCTGGTTTTCTTGTAGCTTCTGGCCTGAGCAGCCACTAACAGGCCGGCTGGCGCCTGCTTTGCATAAGAGTCTACGGCCTAAGGCCGGGAGCACAAAGCATAGCTCTGCCTAGGGTTCAAATCAAACTACAGGATTCCAGCCTCTTAAATGTCAAGCAGTTGACTTCAGTTTCAAGACACTTTTTGTGACATTCCTTTCTTTCATAAAATCGACAGATCAATATTTACTTGAAGATAAAGTCGAGTACAAGATGCAGGGGCGCGTGGGGATGGGGTGGATTGGGGGCGGGGTGCAGTCTGTTCTAAATTGGGCAACATCAGTCCAGGTTCTGCACTGTTAATCTTGGCCTTTCTTTTGGTAATTCTCTTTTTTCCAGGATGGTTGAAAACAACACTCTAGGCTTTATCATGAAGTGGGTTTCTAACTCTGAACTAAAAACAAAGTACTTGCCCTGGTATCTGAAAGCCAGAAGCCTAAAGGTGATGCCTCTGAGTTCCTTTATTACCCCAACCCCTATAATCTCTTTGTTTTAACCCAGTCTACACAAGAATGGTAGCAGAACTGCCCAGTTAACATGTCAAGAAATCCCTACCTCAGATAAGAATCTCTTCGGGTCTACTCTGAGCAAAAATATTTAAAACCCAAAGCAACCATTTAGATGTTGTTTATTTTGATGGCCCGACAGATTTCTTTGTTTTGTAAAATGCTGCATGCCCAGTTTTTACCTTCTTGGGAGGGAATTTTGTTCTACTATCCTATCATTATTTGCTCCAAAACTTCATATCTTTTGTTTGAACCATCTAAAAATAAAAGTAGTTGTTTAACTAATTTTCTCCTGAGCTTAATTTGGCAATTATCAAATCACATTTGTCAATACAATGACTGAATCAAATGTGACCCAGAAGGCAACTCTTTAAAAGCTTCTGTAGCCTTTTCTATTATTTCAATGTATAGTAGCTACAAGAAAAAGCCTTGATTGGATCAATAAGAAACAAAAATGCACTCTCCTCTGTCATTTCAAAGTCATCCATTACAACAACTCAAATATAAAATTCAACTGCATTGGAATACAAATAGAACTGCATAATGAGGCTTATGTTTAGAAACGAAAAAAGCATTTTTGGAAGTATTTTAGGAGGTATTAATCAAATTCCAGCTCTTATTTTTTTGATTTTCATTCTTGAACATGTGGATGCTATAAAAATGATGCTAAAATTTATAATGTTTTATTGCCCTCCCTCCCTCCCTTCCTCCCTCCCTCCCTCTCTCCTCCCTCCCTTCCTCTCCCTCCTCCTCTCCTCCCCCCTTTTTCATTCTGATGCTGCTACCCCTTACTGTAGAGTGATAAACTTCAGGGAACTAGATTTCCCCTTCTCCCACTGAAATGATATAGATAACTCAGGAAGAGAAACTGTGAAAGAGTTATTTGCTAGTAAATCTTATTTTAACTAGATTCTTGGTAAACATAGGGTGCATTATTAATGACAGCTTATTCTCTCCAAAACATTATTTTTAAAAACCAATTAATTTTATGCCGTGGTTTAGAATAATGCCTTTTTAAAAAAATAACCATTGAGCAGGTACTATTAGTGCAATATTACAATGCTGTCCCTAATGACCTAAGCTACTAGAGATGTGGAAGACAGTTAACTAAATGAACTTAACTTTGCCTTAACTATTTCCCAAGAAAATACCATTGAAAGCTTAACAATAGCTGTATATGTCAAAATTTGGAGTCCTCATAAGGAGCTCTGCATCTTCTAGATCTTGGTATCATATCCTATGTACAGAAAGTGACATCTACTGGAGAAAGGAGAAGTGAATATTTACTTTCCAAACTTTTTTTTCCCTGCCAAACTTCCAGACAAGTTGCAGTATCCTCAGGGTTATTCAAAACTTGTAAAACAAAGAATTTTATTGGTTCACTGTGGTAAAGCCTGGTTTTCCTGTGTTATTATCTTCTCAGTGATGTCCATTGGGAAATAGTAGTTAGGGGCTCCCACAATTATCTCCTAAGAAGTCCTACTGAAGTCTGGGAAACACAGCTAGGAAACAGTTCCTTCAGGGACATTGAGGTTTTAGATAACTCATTGAGTTATCTAACAATTAGTCCCAAACCATGTTTAGAAAGTGTATAACTTCTCTAAGTAGTCTGGAAATGGGAGTTGTAAAACCACATTTGGAATCTGAATACATGATTTTTCTGTGATGGATCCTCCTCTGAGTTATTTTGCTGTGTAGTAATTTTCATCCATTTATGCTAATTAGATGTGCATCTAACTCCAGGTCCCAGTTCGACATCTTGTCCCAGTGAGTTGGGGACTACTACTCAGACATTTTCCCTTTGTTGTTAGCTCTACAAAGTGACCTAGGTAATGAAAGATGTAAACAACACCACTTTCACTCTTGAGACATTCTCCATTTGAGAATGGTGGCTCAAAGTCCTGATACTCATACAAGTTATTGGTATAGTTATGCTTCAGCCTTGAAACAGTCAGGCCAGCTGTATCCTGCTAGATAGAGTGTAGACTTCAGCATCCACTGACGGCGCTATTCCCTCTGCTGTGGCCTGGTACATGAAAGCCATTTCTAAGGTTGCCTCCACATGGAGGTTATGCCTCTGCAGTTCAGCATCTTCTTTCCAACTCCTGCTTGGCAATGAGTTTTAAAAATTGCATCTCTTTTTATTGTTTTCTTCTTCTTTTTTTTTTTAATAGTGCTCTTGCACTCCCTCTGCTGGTCTTGCTAATTAACAGTATCAGCCTCAAGAAGTCTAGTAAAAGAGTGGTGCTGAGGACTACTGAGGACTATTGAGGAGGACAACTGAAGAAAACTCTAAGGAGGACTACTGAGTAGGATTCGTGAAGGATGGCCAGCTCTTTGTCAGAAATTCATGTTGCTTGGCCTCCAGATGAAGCAAAGACGAACAAAGAAAATTTGCTTATAGGTGGCAAAAACAAATAATACCGTGATTGTTTTTATCTCTTGAAGAAAGAATGCCACAAAATGGACATTTTTCACACTTACCAAAAAAGTTGTTCTCTCCCCCCTCAAACAGTAGAGCTGGTTACTCATGTTCTGTTCAATTGTATGTATAATTAATAAGATGTATAAAGATATGGTGCACCAATTTTGTATCTGGATATTTACACCCTGGGAGGTTAAATGGAAAGTTGTTTGTCTTTGATGGAGGAATTCCCGGGTGTGAGACACAGCTGCCCAGTGGCTCCACTCCCACGACTTAGACTTCCCATATAGGGTTGCAAAGAGAGTGACAGCTCTTGGCAAAGCCCAGGCCTAATCACAGCTCAGAGAAATGACTTTTGGAAGGTACATTACTAAGCAATTAGGAGCCATTTAATAAATTACCCCTTACAGAACACTTTGAACCCTAGTGGTCTGAAGAGGTTAATGCACCTCTCACAACTGAGTGTTACTACTCGCTTTCCAGGGGGTAAGACCAAGGCCACAGCTCAACCAACCCCCTTCTCCTCAATGGCCTCTCACTCTTGAACCACTTCCCTAGTTGGTATCCAAGGCCCACGCACTTGCACTCCCCCCTCTGCAGGTCACATGTGACATTTTCTTACTGCGTATCCATTGGGCGCATGGCTCATGGTGCCAGAAGACTTTGCGCTGAGGTTAACCGTAGCCCTGCGGGCTGCCTGCTGCTTATTTGTGAGACTGTTTTTCTTATTTATAGAGAATTTGACTTATGAGTTTCCTTTAAATGTTACATATGATGCAATTTCCCTTCTTCTGAAATTGTTGAGTAGCAATCACATTTTAAATGGATCCCGTAAATTTTAGGACGTTAAATTTGGAAAACATCCATGGTAGGTATATATTTATACGCTGAAATTTTTACTATGGCCAGACACCAATCCAAAAAAGCAGATATGGGGGAATCTCTGCTGGATACTAGACTATAATTAGATTTTTAAAAAAGGTTTTAGATTTAATTTAAATTCAACTTGAAATGTTTGGAACAAAAGTGTTTATGGCCCATCAATCTTCTTTATTTTAAAAGATATTCAAAGAATGGAATTAAAGGAGAGAGAAATTTCAGAATACTCTTGTGTCTCCATGAAGACGGTATTATACTAGCCCTTTGGATGGTGGCTTGAAGGATGGTCCCATAACCATGACCAACATTGTCACTAGGTATTGAGTGCTCATCCTCTCTGGGGCTCTGCCAACAGCCACAGGAGATGAGTAAGACATGGTGTAAGGCTCTGAGAAGCTTATAGTTGTATGGTTGAGCTAGGATTTAAGTGTGGGAAAATAGCAGTGAGTGGAAATTACAGAAGGAAGAGGAGTCTGCTCAGGAAGACTTGGTGGAGACATGGCATTTTCGGGAGCTCTTGCTGGGGATCTGATAAGACAGCTGAAAAAAATAAGTGGAATATTCCAACATTGAAGTAATCAATGCTACCTTTTTCTTTTTAAAAACTGGCTCAAAACAGTATTCTGTATCCTAGGCTGGCCCTGAACTCTTGAGCCTTCTTCCTCAGTCTTCATACATTCCAGAGTGTGTATCATCATGCCCCAGGACTATTTTTTTTTTTTTGTTAGCAAAGGGGACCTCATGTTAAGCAAGTGCCCTGACTCTAAGCTATTTGTTTGTCACTGTTACCTCTTTTTTTCCTTTGATAGTTTCCCATTTTATACAATGTGTTTTGATCATATTCATCTTCCTCTTCAGTTCTTCCCAGAAAATCCCCTCATTCCCTACCCACCTAATCTTTGTGCTCCCCAAACCCCTGCTTCAAGACCAATTTGTACTGCCCAAATATCCTTGGATGTGTGTTCTTCCACTGGAGTGTGGTCTAGTTACCAGGGGCTACACTCTTAGAGAACACTCTCTCCTTTTCCAGGCAGCTGCTCACTCCATGGCTAGCTTGGGATGTGTGCCCAGCTCCCTCTTCATGCTAGCTGGCATTGGTCTGGTTGTGCTTGTACAGGGTTTGTACATGCTGCTGCAATCACTGTGAGTTCATACATGCAACTGCCCTGTTGTGTTCAAAGGAGGTTTCCTCCTAGTCATCAGCTTTCTCTGGCCCTTATGCTCTTTCTGCTCACTCTGTGTAAGGATCTGAGGCTTTGGAGGTGGAGTGGAGTATATATAATCTCTTTAGGGCTGACCATTCTTTTTTTTTTCTTCCTTTTAAATTGAAGATACATTCTCTCATACAATACAGCCCCACCACCATTTCCCCTTCTGCCACTCCTCCCAGTTCTGCCCCTCCCATTCCTTCTCCCCTAATTCATAACCCCTCTGTCTCCCCTCAGAAAAGAGCAAGCCTCCAAGAGACAATAATTAAGCACAATTAAACAAAATACAGTCAGACAAGGTAAAATCCCTCACACCAAGGTTGGATAAAGAAATCCAACAGGTGGAAAAGGGACCCAAGAGCAGGCAAAAGAGTCAAAGACACACCCATTCCTGCAGCAGTCAGGAGTTCCACAAGAACACCAAGGTAACAGGCACAACATATACACAGAGGACCTGGTACAAACCCATGCAGGCCCCACACTTGCCGCTTCAGTCTTTGTGAGCCCATATGCACCCTGCTTAGTTAATTTAGTGGGTCATGTTTTCCTGGTGTCCTCCATCCCCTCTGACTCCTACAATCTTTCCTCCCCCTCTTCTGCCATATTCCCCAATTTCCCAGGGGGAGAGATCCAATGGAAACCTCCAATTTAGACTCTCTCTGCCTATTGTTTGTCTGTGGGTCCCTGTATCCACTCTAGTCTGCTGCCAGAGGAAGCCTTTCTGATGATGACTGAACAAGGCACTGATGAAGGTTATAGCAAAGTATCATTAGTAGTCATTCATTGATTATTTTTTTAAAGATGAGTCCTGTTTGGTTCTATTCCAGTCTTTGATTTCTGGCCATCCGAGCAGTGTCAGGCATGGGTTCCTTCTCATGGAGTGGGCTTCAAGTTAAATTTGACATTGGTTAGTCCCTACCTCAAGTCCTAAGTGACCATTGCCCCAGCACATCTTGCTCTCAGGACAGATTGTAGGTCAAAGGTTCTATAGCTGGGTTGGTGTCCGAATTTCTCTTTTGGTAGTCTGCAGAACATCTCTCTGCACCAAAGAGACTAGAATGTAAGGGTGAAGGCTCCATGTAGACACTGGCTGGATGGACCCCTCTACAGTCAGTGAGCTGTGTGGATGTAGTCCTCAGCAATGGGGCCCCACTGTCTGTTTTCAAAGAGTGTCCATCTGTCCTGGTGGCAGCTTCAGTTGTTTGGGGATCTCCACAGGACATTCTTTTAGTCTCTGTACTTTATCTAGTTGTGGTCTCTGTGTTAATTGCCATCTATATGCAAATAGAAACTTCTCAGATGACAGTTAAATGATGCACTGATCTGAGAATGTAACATTTTTTTTTAGTCGTGGCTGTGAACATTCTATGAAATATATTTGGGAGGCAGGTATTTATTTATTTATTTATTTATTCATGTTGCACCCCTGTGTATGTGTATATGTGAATTCAGGTGCAACAGAACCAGAAGAGGATGTCAGATCCATGGAGCTGGAGTTTCTGGTGGTTGTGAGCTGTCTGAGGCGGGTGCTGGAAACTGAAGTCCAGTTTTCTGCAAGAGCAGTGTATGGTCTTAACCACTGAGCCCTCTCTCCAGCTCTAGGAGGTTGAACTTTTCTTTGTCTTTGATTCACACAGGAAAAGATGTAAATGCCAAAGACATCTTTGGTCAAATGTAACAGAATGTGGAAAGCATTCCTCTTGTCAAGTTCACAATGAGGATACATTGTCAAGTTTTTTTCTTTTTTTCTTTTTTAAGAATTAATATTCTTTTTTAAAAAAAAGATTTTATTTATTTATTATGTATACAGCATTCTGCTTCCATGTGTATCTGTACACCAGAAGAGGGCACTAGATCGAATAACAGATGGTTGTGAGCCACCATGTGGTTGCTGGGAATTGAACTCAGGACCTCTTGAATAGCAGCCGGTGCTCTTAACCTCTGAGCCATCTCTCCAGCCCCAAGATTTTTTTCTTAGTAAGTGTAACCATAAAATGCCAAGATACCCTTCTCCCCAGAGAAAAGTTACTGCTTCACCATATGAGTCACACCTTTTCATTTCAGCTTTTTTTTCACTGTAGCATGGAGATTTTCCATATCGCAAACTGCCATTTCTATATGCCAGGAGCAATGAAACACCTGTTTGGAAACATAGCTGGTAGCAAAATCTTTGGTCCTTTGCAATGTGGCTTGGGAGTTTGAGTCCTTTGCATCTGCATTGTGTGACTTGATAATTCCTATCTAAAAATTTAAAAACATGCAGGCCAGAAATAGGACATTTTTTCTTTTATCAAGTTGCATTTTGAAGGTTCATGAAAAGACCTGAACATAGTATGATATCCTGGGTGCAGAATGTCATTGCATGTGGCACCCCTTGTTATGACTTCAAAGAAACCTTTACTTTCACAGCAGAGCTACAATTCCAAAGTGTTTCCAGCTAGGCACGGTGGTGCTTGTCTTTAATTCTAGCACTGGAAAGGTAGAGGCAGGAGTATCTCTATGAGCTCCAGGCAAACCTGGTCTATATAGTGAGTTCAAGGCCAGCTAGGGCTATACAGTGATAACCTGTCTCAGGAAAAGAAACAAACACAAAATTATTCTAGTCTTAAGCTGGAAAAATGGCTTAGTGGCTAAGGGAATATGTTAGTCTTATTGAAGATCCAAGTTCAATTCCCAGCATGCGTAACTGGAAGCCCCCAGTGCAAGGGGGATCTGAAGTCTCTGTGATACCTGTATCAATATATACACACCCATGCATACACATAAACATCAGTAAAAACAAAATAAATACAGTTTTACACATGTTTGGTTGGGAACCTAGCCTTTAATGGTTGAGCCACCTTTCCAGACCATTTTTTTTAAAAAATGTGTCTCATTATTTTTTGACTAGTGTTAAGTAAATATTTTAAGAATTGGTCTTGCACTTTGAGGTGTGGTGCTGAGATTATACGGCTTTGCATCTTACTCTGAAGTACTTCAGTCTTGTCTCCTCTCTCTCTCTCTCTCTCTCTCTCTCTCTCTCTCTCTCTCTCTCTTCCTTTCCCCATCTCTCATATTTTTGCCACTTGCATTATTCACACACATGCCAGAGTAGAGTTACTAATACTAGCTGTACTTGGCATTATTCCATACACTCTGAGAGTTTACGTTTTGGAATAAGCAACACTCTCTGAGGGATGAGTGTAGTGCAACCAGAAGGCACATGGTCGAGAGTGTTTTTCCATCTAGGATTACTAAGTATACCCAAGTCATCCATCAGGGGATGTTTACTGAAGTGGGTACAGCATTTCAGAGATATGGGACTCTTAAGAGAAAGTCACTTCTTCAAAGAACCTAGAGACTAGCTACAGAAGGTCCGCCATTCAGGAAAAGTAAGTGAATGTGATTGCCTTCTATATTTTCATGCTAAAGAGCATGGCACAAATTATTCATGCTGTAGGAGACAGTGCAGGAAAATATGGGAACCCTCACATGTGTGGCTATTGAGCATATGTAATGCAGAATTGAAAGTCTTGCAAATGTAAAATATGTATGGTGTCTGAAGGTGGTAAGACAAAAGGAATGCAAAATACGGCATTAATAGTTAAGAGTATTGGTCCAGGTGTGTAGCTTAGAGATAATGTCTGTGCTTAGCATACACAAGATTCCCAGAATATGTAAGTTCCTCCCCCAAATATAAAAATACTGATCACATGATGAAACCATATATTTTAGATCTAGAGGGTTAAATAAAAATTTACTAGACTATAATTCATATGGCTGTAAGTTTTTAGCTTCTACCTGACTTTATTAACTTTAAAATAACAAGTGTGGCACACATAGATTTTTTTTTTTGCCAGTGATGATACAGTTCTTCACAGAATGAGCTCAGCGATTGTACTAATAGTCAGGGTGGGAAAAAGAGCAGGTAAGGTACATCTGAGTCTGGAAGAACATACAGCTCTCAAATAAGAAAGCTCTGGGACATTGCCTGTGTTCTTGAATAGGAAATTGTAGATAGAAGCTTCTGCCTTGCAAGCTGCTCCCAAGAAACCACAGGGAGGCTTAATGTTAATCATAAATGTTTGGCCAATAGCTCAGGCTTGTTACTAGCTAAGTCTTACATTAAATTAACCCATATTTCTTATCTATGCTTTGCTATGTGGCTTGGTATCTTTGCTCAGTATGGTATGTCCATCTTGCTTCAGTCTGCGTTTGATGGTGAGTCTTCAGGACAGTTTGGATCTCCTGCCCAATGAATCTCTTCCTGCTTCCTGTCCAGCCATTGCCAGTCAGTCTTCTTCTTCTTCTTCTTCTTCTTCTTCTTCTTCTTCTTCTTCTTCTTCTTCTTCTTCTTCTTCTTCTTCTTCTTCCTCCTCCTCCTCCTCCTCCTCCTCCTCCTCCTCCCTCCCTCCCTCCTCCTCCTTTTCCTCCTCCTCCTTCTTCCCCTCTCATGCTTAGTAGTGTTGGGGAGACAGTTTTTGAGGTTTGAGAGGGAAAGTTCATGTGGCTATAAACTTGGTTGGGACTTAGTGACTTACTTTCCTCTTTGGTTACTGAGGGTATTGTCATTATCCATTCCAACAACTCACATGGGGTCTTGGCCAAATCTTATACAATGGTGATGACACATGCTTTTAATTCCAGCACTTGGGAGGCAGAGGCAGATGGATCCCTGTGATCTTGAGGTCAGCCTGGTCTACAAAACCAGTTCCAGGACAGAAACCCTTCCCTATCCCAAAGGCTGTTTTTATTTTTGATGTGACACATGTAGAAGCTAATTAATTTCCAAACACAAACCTGTAACAGGACCAGAGGCAGTTGGTATGACCAAATAAAGTCATCTCTTCCTTTAAGTTATTTTTGGTTTTGAGTGTGTATGGGTGTTGTGTACTTATATGGTTTGTATATATGTGGTGTGTGTGTGTGTGTGTGTGTGTGTGTGTGTGTGTGTGTGTGTGTGGCTTACCATACATGGAGGTCTGAGATTAGTATCAGGTGTTTTTCTTGATTTCTGTACATATTTATTTTGAGATACTGGACTTGAAGCTCACTGAATTTGCTTGCTAGGCTGGCTGACCAGTAAACTTCAGGGATCTGTTTGTTTTATCTTCTGTTAACCTGAGGTTCTAGGAAAGTGCTAGGATGTCTGGCATTTTATGTGAGTTTTGGGGATCTGATTTAGGTCCTCATGCTTTGTGGAAGGCAATTTATCTACTGAACCCTCTCCTCAGCACCTGAAGTCATCTTTGCATGGATCCTTAATATAAGGCATTCTGTTTTAACCACTCAACACCTTGTCCTGATAGAGTTGGCACAATATCAGAATCACCATTTAGCAAGAAAAATGAGAGAGATCTTTTCAAGTTATAAATATTAAGAGTAAATATAATTTTAAACTGAAAATAAGATCACCTTCAGATGCAAGTGTATCACTTCTGGATATATGGAAATCTAAGTCAGGATATAATTAAGACAGCAGCATGTCCATATATATTCGTATACATCATGGCAGTACTCACAATAGATGTGATGTGCTATAAGCCTAGGTACCATCAACAGATGAAGGAATAAAGAAAATGTGGCATGGAATTTTATTCACTTACAAAGAAAAACAAACTCTATCATTTGTAGGGAAATGGATGTACCTGGAGATCATCATGTTAAGTAAAATAAGCCAGATCCAGACAAGTGTTTGATGCTTTCTTTCATATGTAGAATACAGTTGACAAAAAGATAAAATATAGAAATCCCCACTATTTGAAAAGAGAAAGGGGTACAATGAAATTGAGGTTTGGGGAGGGAGACAAGAGACTCAATAGTGGATAAATATGATATATTCATATATGATATTATGACACTCATTATTTTATACAATGAATACATATGTCAGTTTCCAAAATAAAAACAGCTTTCATTAACCTTGTTATACAAAAATATGTTATCTTTCTCTATTGTGATAAAATGATTTTTGTATAAGGGAATACAGAGTGAAATGCATTTCAGAGGAGACAATGAATTAAGACATTTTTCTGTATTTTGTGATGTTTGTGGCACTTATAATCTTCTAACCTTCATAACTTGTTATAAATTATTTCTTATCCTAAAGAAATATTGTGGTTCTAATTTTCAAAAAGTATATATTTATTTTTATTTTGTGTGTATTCATGTTTTGCTTGCATGTAAGTATGTGCACCTCATGAGTGCCTAGTTTCCATGGAGCCAGAAGAGGGCATCAGATCCCTTAGAAATGGAATTAAGGAAAGTTGTGAGCTGTCATGTGTATGTTGGGAGCTAGACCCTGGTCCTCTGGAATAGCAGCCAGAGCTCTTAACCATTTGGTCATCTCCCCCTTCCCCCTTTCACCATTTTAAACAAAGCTTCCAAATCATGTATGATACAGGTCTTATCAACTCTGTCTTTTCTTGAAGTTCACTTCATAGCTTCCTTGTAGTTATTGTGGGCACTGGAGAAGCCAAATGAGCAATTTTTGAAGGCCAAACACCCTTTAAGAATGTTATATTATCCAGTCTTGCAATGTCTCCTGGCAAACGGGGAATCAAATATTTTCCAACTACAGGAAATAGAGTAAAGACAGATCCTGTGTTATATATCCAAACTTCTATGGCAGAGGTGATGATCACCTTCATGGACATCAATAAGATCATGGTGGGAGAGAGCAGAAGTCTGGGAAGAGGTGAAAGAAACAAATTAGCCTCACAGGAGTGACTTCCTTTTCATCAGGCTGCTCGCTCATTTTCACATGATCATCTTAGCTAATAATCTCCAAAAATCTGGATGAATGAAAAAGTAAAAAGTATCTGTGGTGCTTTAGGTTCTTTTTTTTTTTTTCTTTTTTAAGACAGGGTTTCTCTGTGTAGCGCTGACTGTCTTGGAACTGCCTTTGTACATAAAGCTGGCCTCAAACTCACAGAGATCCACCTGCCTCTGCCTCCCTAGTGCTGGGATTAAAGGAGTACACCACCATGCCCAGTGGTGCATTACATTTTACTGACTGATTTTATGGCTTCCTCAGACCTGTCTGTGATGCTTATAATCCAATAGGGAAAGAGAACTCTATTGTCACACTCAGCACTTTCAGAGATATACAACTGTAAAACAAAGAAATAAAAACAAAAACTCACCAGTCATATCGAATGACACTGTAGAGACATTTTCCTTGAGACCATTCCTACTCTGGGGAAACATTACCTACCAGTAGTGGTGCATGACACATGGTCTGGGTTTAATGGAAATGGTCCCTTTTTACTCATTGCAGAAACTCCATCTGAATTACCATCGCAGTGAGAAGTTGCTGTTGACTCATGTTCTTTGATTGTTTCTTCAAATATGTTTTCTTTTTATTAAATTTTCAGTTTTAATTCTGAGGGTGTGTGTGTGTGTGTGTGTGTGTGTGTGTGTGTGTGTGTGTGTGTGTGTATGCATATGAGTGCAGGTGTCAGTGTAGGTCAGAGGTTTTGGGTTCTCTGGAACTCGAGTTATGGGAGATAGTAAGCTGCCTAAGATGGGTGGTGGGACTCAAACTTGGGTCTTTTGCAAGAGCAGAATATGCTCTTAACCACTGAACCATTTCTCCAGCAGAATCAAAATGTTTTTGAACTTAATACTGAATACTGGAAACTGTAAAAGACTTTTTTAAACTGCTGATGACACTTCTTAGGATTCTGAAGTCCATCCTTTCTGGGGAAGAGCCATTATTATATTTATAGACCACCTCAGTAAATGTAACCTTTCCATTCAGCAAACTGTTGAACGAGGCTGTTCTCCATGTCTGCTGACACCATCCCGAGTGCTAAGGAGCTCCCAGCAAACTCTGAGGAGATATCCCTGGAACCTTGAGTGCAGTCTTACTTTGCATGTGTAAATAAGTCAATTTGAATTATATTAGCCATTGCCTACATTCCAAGTCACTGCTTCCTGATGTGGCTTTCTTTGGGAGAGATCTCGAAATTGCCGTTTCCACATTATGGACATGTTGCTTTCCAATATAACCTCAATATGACTTCATTATAGCGTTCTTCTTTTCAGAAAGTAGTTTCAAGTATCATTGAAATTCTGTGTCCTATTGTTCTTTGGGACAAAAACTAACCTCTACATCATCATGGAAATGATAGGTAGTGTCTTAGTTAGGATTTCTATTGCTATGAAGAGACACCAAGACCATGACTACTCTTATAAAGGAAAACATTTAATTGGGGCTGGCTTACAGTTCAAAGGTTTAGTCCATTATCCTCATGGCAGGAAGCGTGGTGGTGTGCTGGCAGACATGATGCTGGAGAGGTAGCTGAGAGTTCTGGATCTGCATCCAAAGGCAGCTTGAAGAGATTGAGACATACTTCCTCTATCAAGGCCACACCCTCTCCAGAAAGGCCACACCTCCTAACAGTGCCACTTCCTATGAGTCTAGGGGAGCCTTTTCTTTCAGACTACCAGAGGTAGAATCATGAGTGATCACTACAGTACACATAACTCTAAATGACTGAATTTACGAACAGGTGAGAATTGATTAACTGTGAGGAGTCTAAAATAACTTGTGGTTCTTTGAACACTACTTCTGTTTTCATCTGCTGAGTTTACACATGCTGCAGGAAGGACAGAGATGAACCTCCTTCAGTTTGGGACACCTTCCTGCAGGTGTCCTCTCTGACAGTGCCTGACACAAAAATTGAGGGTGTGCCGGTTACCCACCAACATGTTCTGGAAGGGAATATCCACCCTTCTCTGCTTTCTCTGAAATCTGTGTTCGGTGTGTGTTCAGCACATGCTTCCATTACAATGGGATGTAAAAAACAAAGTCCAGGACTATTTATCATATGTATACCTGTACAAGCACACATGTGTGTCTGTACACTCCGAGGCCAGAAAATGATGCTGCCTGGTGTTGGTGATGGGAACTGAATACCACCCCCTTTTTTTTTATAGGAAAGTACTTTTGTTGTGTTTCAGAGAGTCTCTGTGGGTAGCCCAGTCCTGGAAGTCCCTATGCAGACTAGTCTTGCCTTTTCTGGACTTCTAAGAAGGTATGAATGAGCCACCACATCTGGCAGAAGAAAGTTACTTTTAAAGACCTGTCTTGCAAGTGTATTTTCTTTAAGACAATTTCTATGCTAACTTAGGGATACCTACACACAATGCCAATGGATGTAATCAATGACTAGCTCTCTGGGTAGGGAAGTTTAAGGATTTGAATTGTTGAATATGCAAGAGCATTGCCTAGGAAAAATTATCAATGAAACTTCAGGTACCTACAACTTGGTCTGAATTTGACCAGCTGAAGCTTTCTGGAAGCTGCTTCAGTATAGTGGGTGGAAGTCCCTCCAAATAATGCAATGCCTTTACCATGTTCACCCTCATGAAATTCAAGGCATCTTATTGTCCAGGAAAACTTGAGATGTTAGATGATACAAATTTTTTCACTACCATACAAGGGGAGCTAAATTTGGGAGTTGCATTTGCAAAACTAATTTACAAAATTATTATGTACAGTTTTTCATAAAAATTTCAAATGACATGTTTCAAGTCAACTTTCTTTGAATCTTCAATATAATCATTTATCATTAACATAGATATAAATAAGTTATGTAGGATATATATATATATATATGTTATATACATAAATATATAGGGTAAGTGTTTTCAATTTTCCTCTTTTGTGTGTATTCACGTTGTGTATGTGTGGTATATATGCATGTTCATGTGGGTATGTGTTCATATGTGTGCCAATGCATATGTGTGTGTATGCATGTGGAGGGTAGAGGTCAACGCTGGATGTCTTCCTCTATTCTTCTTTCCCTTGCTTTTTGAGATAGGGTCTCTCACTGAACCTGGAGTTCACCAATTAGTCTTGAGCTCTGCACTTCAGCTTGACTCTAGGAATACACCTCTCCCTTCCTGTTCAGCTCTGGGTTTCTATGTGTATGCTGCTATGTGTGGCTCTAATGTAGGTACTGAGGATATAAACTCGAGTTTTTATGATTGCTTGGCAAGTACTTTAGTGACTGAGCCATCTTCTAAGACCTTGAATTTTTCTTTATGTCAGTTTTGTGCCAACTTTAAACAAATGCAGCTAGAAATATTTCTACTGTTTCTTGACAGTCTCTGGAGTATTTCAGGCTTTCTGAGTAGTGGTACTTGCTCCCTCTTCTGCATGTCCACTATAGTCCTAACTCATAGTTTTTCTTTGTCCTTGTGAGTTTATAGCTAGCCATGAAATTGCAGTACTTACTAACATTTTAAACAATTCATAGAAAAATCTAAAAAAAATTGATGAAAAGAAACCTCTTGCCATATGTGGTTATAAGACTTCTAGATCAATGGAGTAACAAAATAACCTGAAATTGGGCAAATACATTATTCTTAACAATATATTAATAGTGTATAAGTTCATTGCTGACTTTAGGTCCTGTTAAATTTGTAGCATATTCTCCTTAATCTATAGTTGCTGGCTTCTAGCTATTGTAAAACATTGTAAAGTTAGTTTTCACTATGGGAAAAAATTAAGGTGTGCTCACATGGTGATAAGTAATGGATATCTATCTATCTATCTATCTATCTATCTATCTATCTATCTATCTGTCATCTATCCATCTATCTGTTCTACATAGTTGTTTACAGAATAGCTAGAACTGTCCTGTATTATGTTCATTACTTGTATATACACATCTCTACACACACACACCTGCACACACACACACCTGCACACACACCTGCACACACACACACACACACACACACAACACACACACACACACATATATATATATATATATATATATATATATATATATATATGAAAAATATATATGGGTTTCTTGGCACATGTCTTCATGGCATGCTACTCAACTTTTGTTTTCATTTCTTACCAAATTGTTAAGTAGTCAGATAGATATTGTTCTTAACTGTGGTCTCAATGTCAAGCAATTACTGACTATCATTTGTGATCTGTATGTATTGGATATTTTCAAAATGAAAACTAAGCAACATCATCTACTTCCACATTTGCAGTCTTGCCTCTGCTGTTTGAGGTTGACAGTGCCAGAGCCGAAGCCAGATTTTTATTTACTGCTTTTTGTTGCCCGTTTGAAATAGAGGGAGTATGTGTAGTGTGCTGGTTTGGATTTTGAGAGATCTTATTTCATCAGCCTTCAGAAGTTTCCATATCTGAAACCCAGGCAGCAACTAAAGGCATAACCACTGATCAGGTGATCAGAAGCCACAGATGCAGACACCGGACAGACATGTGTTTTCAGCAAACTGGTGAATATGAAGCAATAGAAAAGGCTAAACTCAAGTGCGTTTCTCCCTGTGATGTGGTCATCAGAGTTCAGCAAGCATCAGCCACTGCACTCAGTCCTTTTCTGACGTCTCTGCAGAATTTTGCTTGCTATTACTTGATAGGCGTTGCTTTCTCATGAGCAAGCAAATGGTTATAGATTTATCTAAATTAAATCTTATTCTATTTACATTTTCCACCTAAGATCTTTCATTGTATAGTGTTCTTTCTCTTTTAGAAGACTCACAGCTATTTACTTTCTCCATCAGGGCATGAGTATGAGTGTTTAATATAGCCCCATGCCTAGTCCTTAATGTATAGAACCTTACTGGCCCCAATTTAATAATGCATTGTTAATAGATGCTTATTATGTCAATTTGAGAATAATTCCTAATGTGACATTATCTTCCCAATGTGTCTATTTTGATTTGTTTGCAACAGGAATCTTAGGAATTGGAGGGAGCTTCTTGTAACAATCTTTATTAAATAGTTTTCCTGATATATTTGTGAAAAAGAAAAGATGGCACCTGTGTGCTATTGCAATTTATCGAGTATAAAGTTACAAAGCTCAGAGTGTAGTCCTAATATAAAGGAAAAGCTAGGTCAATGAATAAAAAATGGGAGCTGGAGAGATGGCTCAGTGCTTAAGATTGCTTGGTATTCTTGTAGAGGGCCCTGGATATCTTATAACTTACTATATAGATCTGGCTGGCCTTGAACTCACAGAGATCCACCTGTCTCTGCCTGAGTGCTTCTATTAAATGGGTGCACCTTATGACAAGCTCAAATTAAATTTTTTATAGCTGATTTTGAGACACTGTCACTAATTCCTACAAGCTTTTATCTTGTTCTCAGTTTTTACCATTCCTACAGATCCGCTGTGGATTTTATGGACAGAGTATAGTGACGTAAATGCCACAGAACTGAGTTTTTGAAACACTGTAATGGCAGCTCTTTCCTTAAGATTGGGCTGACAATTCTTAGGGATGATGTCTTCAAGCTCCTAGCTGGAGCAAAGATAATATTTCTGTAAGATAGGTGGATACAGCTGCTCAAAAAAGATACCACAAGGGCTAGAGAGATGGCTCAGAGGTTAAGAGCACTGGCTGCTGTTCCAGAGGTCCTGAGTTCAATTCCCAGCAACCACATGGTGGCTCACAACCATCTGTAATGGGATCTAATGCCCTCTTCTGACCTGCAGGGATACATGCAGACAGAACACTGTATACATAATAAATAAATCTTTAAAAAAAAAAAGATGCCACAAAACTCCTGCAACATTGAGTCCACATAGTTTAAAGATTCAGACATTCATTCACAAGCAGAAAAATGTTATTATTTCAGGTATCTACCAGAACAACAACAAATTAACTATTTTTCTTCTGAAATCTAAGATTTAGGCCAGGAATGGGAGGATTATGACCTTGAAAGGTATCTAGAGGAGATGACAATTACACTCAGGCTTGGTGAATTCATGTGCTACCTTAAGACAATGGAAATCATTCCTTATTCCTTAGTCTGTATAAATGAGAACACCACCAAGTAAGAGCTTTAAATTACTAATAGAGTGAAAACTATTCATTATACAATGTAAGTTGTTTCCCTTACAGTTCTTCAGAAAACGAGGAAGAGGGTAAAGAACACAAGCCATTATTAAATTTAAAGAAAGAAATAAATTTCTAAGTATACTGAAAATGAATGTAACAGGAATTTCAGAAAAGGGTACTATGGACATTTAAAAGCAGGAGGTTTTCATATGCTATGGAAGGTGGCCAGACAACCATGGAGAAAGGAAAGAACTTAGGGGAATCTTTAGCTTTTTGAAGGCTACAGTGAAATCTGCCAACTAATGAGAGACTAGGAGGTCACACTGTGAAATTAATAGCCAGTAAATTTAGAACAAATAAAACAGAAATGCTTTTGCACAGCACTTAAGCAGCCTGTGGCACTGACAGCTGCAGGGGGTCAGGGAGTTAATGCTGTCGAGCCAGAATCAAAGAAAAGCAGGGTTACATTGTCACTGGCACCGTCATCATCTGCAGCTAGTCAGATGATGGTGTGGGTGACTTCATCCATTGCTTTAGAATTTAATTATGATTGCCCTTTGTTGAAAGCTAATAAGGATAGAAGACAAACAGCAAGAGTGGAAGTAGATAAGGGCCCCTCTCTGTGAGCTTACACTTCCTCTTCAAGACAAAAGTATTACATGACAATGGCAATTGCAGGGATTCAAACTCTCTCCAGATATGCCAGGAATCTGAACACGGAGGGTACCTTGTTCTTTTAAATATCCCATCTTTAGATAATACAACATGCAGCATCCTTATTGCCTCAATCATCATTCTGCAAAAGGTCTGTCTTTGGCTCCCAGTTTGGGAGGTAGCAGTACATGCCTAGCCTTGTGTTTGGACAACTGTGGTGAGGCAGCACTTCATTGTGGGAACACATGACAAAACACAGCTGGGAACCAAAAAGAGAACAGGAGAGGTATGTATCCAATGACAGGAACCCCCAAAGCCCCACCTCCTGAAAGGATTTACCAGCTTCCAACAGTTTTGCAGGATGTGGACCAATTTCCTTTTACACATCGGCCTTTGGGGACATCCCAGATCCAAACCATGGAATTTGCAAAATTAGAATTCCTTTCAATTAGCAAGACATATTTGCAGAAGGGTAATTTTGTTATTCCCTTTGTCCAACCACGTAGTCAGCAGGTTCTTATTTTCTAGCTGCTACCCCACAGACACCATCCCTGGCAAATTGGGTTAAATGATGGTGTTATTGGTCAACAATAACACCTGTCCATTTTTAATAGCATAGAAATAGTAGCTTCTTGAGTGCACAAAAGAGGTTTCTTGTGGGGTCATTATAGCAACCCAAACCTAGTTCCTGTTACAAAAGCGAGCAGCTTTGCAAAAACGAGTCTTTACATAACCTTTTGTCTTTTTTCACTGCCTGTAATCACCGAGCCATCTCTGACTATTACTCATCCTTTTAGCCTTCCTTGAAGAACAGAAGGGTCTGTGTGTCTCCCTTCTTACTTCTCCATTTGCAGCATATTGTTGTCAGGTTGGGTTAATGTTCTACTAGGAATTATGCGATGTGATGGGAAGGTAAAATGAGAGGAACATTTAATTCTTCATTAATCTCTTCCTAGCTGTAATTAGCAAAGGTGTAAATATTAACACCTCTGTTTTTAGACACAAATTGAAACTATCATGTGTAAATTTACTGCCATGGAAATCACATTCCTCAAAAAACAATGGCTCTGGATCATCTCACCCACAATTGTCATTTGTTCATATTTTGGCTGCGAAGTATTCTGCTTTCTGTAGCATAAACAATTGAGCTCTGCTAACTTATTATTTTATTTTGCTTTAAAGTTTTTGTGTTTAAACATCACCAATAACATTGGTTGTTAAGTTGAAAAATAACTATATAGTTATCATGTATATATATATACATATATAATAACCATTTATATATATACAGTTATTTCAACAGTTCAGTCACGTCATCTTATTTTGGTCATTATTTCCCTTTGTTTTTGTTTTAAATGCAGTTACTTCTCCTTCACAATAAATATGTTTTTATTTCAGTATTTTCATTGTAATCACAGTTATAATTGACAGCCTTAGAATACCAGGGAGCACAGTTGAGGTCTCTTTCTCCTTTCAAACACTCTTTCCAATTCACAGCAATGGCTGTTTCTCTTTGTGTCTTTGCTGTCTGAGAAGAGGCAGAAGATCAGAGAGCATTCCTAGCTGTGGAGAATATTACATTCCATTGTGAGAAGTGGTTTACATAGACGATGCTAGTGAGTATTCAGTGAAAACAATTGGAAATGACTATTCCTTCTCCTGCGCAAACCTAATGTTTTCATAAATCTTGGGGTGGATATCTTATGGTTTTGAAAATATGAAATATTTGTACCCTTTTTAATTGTTGATGTGCCGATGTCAAACCACCATGCTGGATATTTTTAGTTCCTAGCCCCATGACTGATGATGTGTGTAGGAATCAGAAGTCAAGGTATCACTCCTGGCAGAACTGGAGTGAATTAGAAATTCTGTTTTCAAGACATTTAAAATATTCACTTTTTAACCTCCTGTAAAAGCCACCCCTTGCTGTATTTTGCTAGGGTGGGGATTTAATGCATGGCGCCTACACATGTGTACATAATATTCTCTACCTTTTGTCTTTAATGTTCCTTGGTTTTTAATTATTAAAGATAAGTATTTGAATTATAAATATTCTAGTTATACAGGAATAGGCAAAGCAGGCATATACCCTCAGGCAGAATTCTTCCGTTACCCATAATCCTACTGCCTCCTGCCTCCACTTCTCTGCTTCCCATCTTTATATCACCTCAAAAAAAAAAAAAAAAAAGAAAAGAAAAAAAAAAGAAAACACAGACATTCTTTTCAACCAAGTTCTCCTCCCCACTTAAGCCACAGAAATCCCTTCTCAATATGTATAGGAGCCTTTCCCTTGAAGTGGGATGTCATACTTGTCCTAAATATAATAAAGTGCTGTCTTCAAGGCATTTCTGCATCCAAGACACTCCCCAGAAACCTGACGAACCCTCCCATCTAACCAGTCTGAATGTCACGAATCATAGCCCAGATACTGCTTTAAAGTGAGTCATTAACATTGTCAGGAGTGACTCTGCAGAGGAAGGCCGCTTTCCATTAGAGCACCGAGTGAGTGTATACAAATGACAGCATCACCACCCTGTTCTCATTGTTTTAGGAAGCCCAGACTGCTTGGTAAGAGTCCGTTGCAGAGTGGTAGGACTTCGTTTTGATGCAGGGTGTGTGGCAAGTAGGTATTGTTACTGACTTTTCTCCCTTACATTTTAGGCGTCATGATTTATTTCAAATAAGCTTTGTTTTTAAATTATACTCTCAGTGCTGAGAGAAGTTCCCTGGGATGAATAAAAGTGTCACAAATGGCACAGAGGTGTGAAAATAGCCGACCTGATTATTTGTATGTGAAAATCCATTTTTTTTTTTTAGATACTTCCCTGGGATTTTGGCCTTCCTGATTTACTTGCTCAGCTTGGGTGGTTGAAGAGGGGGAGTGTACTGCATTAAGGATGGACAAGAATGAGTTATGAGAAGTGTTTTCTGTCTTTGACTACAGGTCTTGCTTTCTGAAATTAGAGGCATATCGCATCTGGAATCATTCCCCGCTTACCATGATTTGAGCTTACCTTGCTTAACATAGAAGAGCTAACAAAGCTCAGTTGTTTACTATTCCTCAGTTGTGTGGACCCTCTTCTTACCCCAATGCTTATAGTAGATAGGGTGGGATGCTACCCAGATTCTCACTGGGATGGATGCTTTCCTTTTCCTGGAGGTAGATATGTTTCTCCCAATAGCTGACTGTCATGTACTCCCATAGGATTTGCCTATAGCCAAAGACAGATATCTTGCTCAAAGTTGGAGTCCCTTTCCAGGATCAGTGTGGATCTACTGGGTGAACCCTGGCTCAGTGAGATGTTTCTTATGGGTCTCCACAGCTCCAGAGTTCAACAGGAAGCTGTCTCAGGCTCTGTGGCACCTACATTATAAGTCAGCACTATTCTCACAAGCTCTGGTTCTTTTGTTCCTTTTACATGTTCGATCTTGGAATATGCTCTGATAAGCCACCTATTTACCCATTTTAGAAACAGTTTATGTTATAGGAAAGCCAACTTCTAACAGCTGATGGTGGTGAAGTGGTCCTATGATGCAGGCTCTAATGTGGAAGGTGCTAGTCAAGTTTCTTCTGGGTGGTACAAATGAAGATCCATCTGTCTCCTGTAATCAGTAAGGTGCTAATACCCAGCAATGCAATTGACAAAATTTTCACTGACAGTCGGTTTGTGATGGGTTATCCACAGAAAAGAATAGTGTTCAAGATGCCATATCTCAAGTTTTTTGAGATTGTAGAAGTAAGTGACAATCAAAGACTACAGAATGGTGTGCCTGGGTAGCAGGCTATCCAGGAATGGGAGACAACACAGAAGGCTAGGTGCAGTATAAAAGTCAGAGTCATCAGTAGAGAGCACAATGGAGACTGCCACCCATTGGAGCTGGAGAGTAAAAGAGCCAAGGATGTGAGTCAGGGTTTACTATTTACTGCAGTATCTCTACAGAGGCTTTATTTTTAACTTAAAATTCTGGTTGCCAAGACTTGTGCTCTGAGTGGGAAGGAACTGGACTCTGGGTCAACAAACTTCAAAAGCTCAAATCTATGATTTCCCTGAGCTCCCCATGTCTGAGATGTGTCTCACCCCTCCCTTTTATTTTTATCTGAGAATTTTATGTATGTATGCAATGAAATATGATTATATCTACCTCCATTTCTCCCTTCTAACCACTTCTGCATCTTCCTGTGCGTGTGTCTGCCTCTCAACCACCAATTTCTAATAGTTCCTTCTCATCCATGCTGGGATTTTGTCTGGCTTTACCTTGAGCAGGTAACCAAAGCTGCTGTGAGCTCATCGGTACAATAGCTGCATCATGTCTAGAAGAGAGCATTACACAACACTCTTCCTCATCCTCTGGTTCCTACATTGCCTCCATTGCCTCTTTCAGGATGTTCCCTGAGCATTGATGATAGTAGTAGCTGTGGTTGGCAAAGATGTCTGATTTAGTACTTCTCTTTTTTTTAGAAGTCAACGCATTTTCTTGCTTGAAGAAGTGGAGAGGCCCCTTGCTTTCCTCTCAAGATATACTACAGTCTTGCCTCCTGGATATTAGACCCATCACTCTGGGAAAGTGTTGGATCTTAGGAGATGAAGGATCTAGCCAGTATGTCTGTGTGATGTCCAAGTGAATGTATAAGGATACTGGACTCCAAAGGTGCTAAAACAAGGGAAAGACGATGAACTAGAGAAAATTTACTGACACGGGAACTCTATTGTGTGATATGTATACAATGTCTATCAAAGACCCCAGTGGAAGTAGTTAGTAGTTAGCATGTTGCTGTGATGGCTCTTTTAAGTATGAAGGAAGTGACAACTGGTGGTTGCACATGCCTATAATCTCAGAACTTAAGAGGGTGAGGCAGAAGGACTCCAAGTTTGAGCCATATAGTGAATTCAATGTCATTGTCAAGGTCAGCCTAGTTGTATAGCAGGATCTCATCCAAAAAAAGAAATATAAAGAAGGGGAGGAAGGAAAGTGGGAAGGAGGAATAACAACTCATATCAGTGTATGGCAGATGACAACAGAAGGGATCCAAAATCCAGACAAGTGGGCCCCTTCAGCCTACAGATTATTTATTTATTTATAAAAACAAGATCTCATTATGTAACTCTGGCTGTCTATGTAGACCAGGCTGGCCTCCAAGTCACAGAGATCTACTTCCTGTGTGCTGGGATTAAAGGCATGTACCATCACACCTGGCAGTGCGTAGCTTACTAAGATGGAGGTCCCAAAGCAAAACGGAATCCAGTAATCAAATGGGTGAGTTATAAAAAAGTTTGGCAATAGTGAAAAGGTTCTGAATGCATCAAAAGTGTTAGGTCAAAATCAAACACATGATGAACCAAAGTACTTTCTGGCAGGGCTTGTGGGTACTGTAGTGTGGCTTCACTGAAGACTTGATTCTGAATACCTGGTAGTGTCTATCTATGCCTTCATGGCCAATGAACACTGAATACACATCTCCACTGAGATTTGAGACTGCTGTATGCTATGAGCTGCATTTCCCCTTTCCATATATATATATATTTTGGCAGTTATGGGACATAATGATTAATAAAAGAAAACAAAGACTTTTAGTATTTTCCCATCACCATCCCTTAGCATGTAAGTTTGTCTTTGGACAGTAATATATAAGAGTATTTGGTTTCAAAAATTGCTGTTTGAGTTGCTGACTTGAACTTTATACAAAATTGTTCAATGAATTATGGTTTAGGATTGGGACAGAATTCTGAAGAGTTTCTGAAAGGACCGCTAGATGTACTTCTGTATTTTTATATTTTATATTTATGACAAATGATGGCCTCAGAATTGAAGATTATAAATTCAAAATATTGACTAACTCTGAAAAATAGTAAAGACACTCCATTTCATGTATTATCAAATATTCAACCAAAATTTAATTTATTTTTGAGACAGTGTCTCATGGTATTACCCTGACTGACCTATAACTCACTATGTACACTGGAATGGCCGCTAACTCAGAGATCACCTTGCCTCTGCCTCCAAACGTTGGCATTAAAGGTCACACTTGTCCAAGATTTGATTCTTTATATAAAGCAAACAAGTGCATCTGTCCATAAGTATGGACATTTGGTTTCATCTTTTTCTTTTAAAGATTTTTTTTTTATGTTTGAGTGTTTTACCTTCATTTATGTATGTGTACTACACAGGTGCTGGGAATTGAACATAGGTCCTCTGGAAAAGCAAAAAGCACTCTTAACTACTGAGCCGTCTCTCTGACTTCTCATCTTTAAAATTACATATATACCAGTGAATTTTTGAAAAAAATTTATTTATTTATTTATTTATTTATTTATTTATTTATTATGTATACAACAATCTGCTTCCATGTATATATGCAAACCAGTAGAGGGCACCAGATCTCATAACGGATGATTGTGAGCCACCATGTGGTTGCTGGGAATTGAACTCAGGACCTCTGAAAGAGCAGCTGCAGCCGGTGCTCTTAACCTCTGAGCCATCTCTTCAGCCCCATACCAATGAATTTTTAAAAGTAAATTTCTTTATAATTTATTGATAGAAAATATTTGATTTTTAATATCCATAAACGGATATCCATATAAATATACTTATATAATGGGGTTGCCACATAAGAATTTCTTATGTGAAGAGGTGTCAAGAGTGGAAAAATATTTAAGAAGCCCTGATACAGTGGATATACAAACAGAAAGCCATCCACCCAAATATATTCATGTAGAAAAACCTAGAGTTAACCTTATCAAAACCACAGAAGATAGATTGGTAAGGTAATTGAATTGCATCATGGCTTCCCAGTGTAGGCCAAAGTGCATGCTAGAGTATTGTTATAGTGATAGCTCTTTGGGGGCTGGTGAGATGGCTCAGTAGGAAAAAGTACTTGCCACTCGCCACTAAGCCTGATGATCTAAGTCCAATTCCTGAAAGCCCCCATGAAAGGAGAGAACTGACTCAAGTAAGTTGTCCTATGATCAACATACTCATGTTATTACATGTCCCCACACATGAACATCCACATCCATCCACTTCCTACAGCACACAAACAAATTAAGTAAATAAACATTAAAATGTAAAACAAGAAAGAGCTACTTAGTAGTGAGGACAAAGATGGTAAGACACAGAAATCACAAAGACTAGGGGATGGCCCTTCAATAACTGCAGCACTTGCCACACCAAGGGATGGATAATCACCATGAGTGGCAAGGTTGTAGTAGCAGAGCCTTTAACCTGTAGAGTGCTATGGGGATGGTGAATAGAACCCTGGATATTAGGGACAGATACACGGACAGTTGACAATGACATTACTCATCTCTGAAAAACAAAGGAGTTTAGGAATGTATAATGCTTAGAATAACTTTGCCCAGTTTTTGGACTTGAGCCAGTTTTTAGACTCAGAATTCCCAAGTGAGCACACTGTCACACCATAAAAAGTACACCCGGCAGTGATTCTCTAATTCTGCTCCCAAAGGCACCCCTGGCTCATGTACTATGATCACTGTTCACTGGGGAAGGGGAACGACCAGATATTTTAAGGCCTGCTAACTTAGAGATCCAAAACTTCCTCATGACCCCTTAGCATGAGGGTATCTAAGGCCTGAAAATAAATTCTGGCTGAAGTCCCAGCTCAGAATCGGTCCACTGGGTCCATGAACCAACTCTAGGGTCATTTTCCCAGTATGAGAATGCATACTTAGAGTGAATAGTTCTTAAAAATATTGGTGGAACCCCTATATGTATTCCTGTAGGATTAGACCCATTATAGTAGAACAGATTTCTGAAATTGCAAACAAGAAGCAATATTAGGTATGATGGGCAAATGAGTAAAATTCTTTCCGTGTATAAGACATAAAATTTTCAGGGATGGAGGTTCATCTATGTTATTTATTTATCTTTGTTTTTTTCTCAGCTTTCTAAAAATTTATATTCTCTACATGTATTTAACACTAACAATAGCAAGCAAATTTAAGCTTATTATCGATCTGAATTTATCCTTCTAACCCTCAGTGTCTATCAAACTTTACAAATTCTAAGATAATTATCATCTAAAGGCTTATGTACAATCTACAGACTTACACACAAATGTTTAGATAGTGCTACTACCTTGGACAGTTAGTTGACCTTTGTACCTTCTTTTTATACATTTGTAAAATAAGATTAAGAATAGTGCATAATCCGTAAATTTCCAATGAGTGTTGTATTACCTAAATAAATCCCTTTGAAAAAAATCAGGCATGGAAAATTAACAACCATAATTAATAATGACCACATGACTGCTGTAAGATTGCACAAACATCAATGGTACTGTGATGAACCCATTGTTTCTTTCAAATCACCTATGTTTGCAGAAGATAAAACACTCAATCCATAAATATCAAGAAATCTTAAAAACAGCATCAAACAATTAACTGCAAACAGCCTTTTGCTCATCCACCTTCATGTTAAGATACTTGCTTCCTGCTGTTCAGTCCTTAGTATCCCTAACTCAGGCATCATATGTAAATGACGGATCTTAAGCAATGTACACATTGAAAAAATCCACTTTGAACTGTATGATGTAGAAAAAGTGAATTATAGACCCTACCTTTCACTTTCTCTTTGCAATGGTGTGATGCTAAGAATCAGGTACCTGGCTTCCAGATTAACTGTAACCAATCTAATTTTGTTATCTTCACATATTATGTTTGTTTTCTCTCTAGATAAAACTGTCATACTGTTAATAACATTTTCTCTTCCTTAGATTTTTTTTTAAAAAAAATTTTATTTAAGCTGGGCAGTGGTGGTGCACACCTTTAATCCCAGCACTCAGGAAGCAGAAGTAGGTGGATCTCTGTGAGTTCGAGGCCAGCCTGGTCTACAGAGCGAGTTTCAGGACAGGTTACAAACACTCTCTCAAAAAACCCATTTTTAAAAAATTAATCAATTTATTTTACATTCCAATTGCAGTTTCCCTCCCTTCTCTCCTCTCATTCCCTCCCCTCCCCAATCTACTTCTTTTGTGTTTTTATTCAGAAAGGGGCAGGCCTTCCAAGGGTATCAATAAAGCGTGGCACACCAAGTTGCAGTAAGACTAAGTACTCCCCGCTTGTGTTTAGACTGGGCAAAGCAATCCAGTAGGAGGAATAGGTTCCCAAGAGCCAACCAAAGTGTTGGGGAGAGCCTTTGCTCCCATTGTTAGGAGTCCCACAAATAGATCAAGATGCACAAGTGTCAAACATATGAAGAGGGTTTAGGTTGGTCCCATGCCGGCTCCCTTGTTGTTGGCTCAGACTCTGTGAGTTCCTATGAGCCAGGTTAGTTGTTTCTGTGGGTTTCCTTGTGATTTCTTCAAGACAGGGTTTCTCTGTATAGTCCTTGCTGGAACTTATTGGCTTCAAATTCAGAGATCCACCTGCCTCTGCCTCCTGGGTCCTGGGATTAAAGGTGAGTCACCACAACCTGGCATCTTGTACAATCTTAATATTTATTTATTTATTCCATTTTAAAATTTGAATTAGAAACAAGATTGTTTTACACGCCAATCCCAGTTCCCTCTCCCGTCCTTCCCTACCACCCCTCGCCCCAACTAAAACCCTACCTACCACATACCCTTTTTGCTCCCCAAGAAGAGTAAGGCCTTCCATAGGGGGTCTTCAGAGTCTGTCATGGCCTTTGGGATAGGGCCTAGGCCCACTCCCGTGTGTCTTGGCTCAGGGACTATCTCTCTATGTGGAATGGGCTCTCAAAGTCCACACCTATGCTAGGGATAAGCATTGATCTATTACAGGAGGCTCCATAGATTTCCGAGGTCTCCTCACTGACATCCACGTTTCTGAGGTCTGGATCAGTCTCATGCTGGTGTCCCAGCTATCAGTCTGGGGACCAAGAGCTCCCCGATGTTCAGATCAGCTGTTTCTGTGGGTTTCACCAGCTTGGTCTGGACCACTTTGCCCATCACTCGTCCTTCCCTGCAACTGGATTCCAGTTCAGTTCAGTGATTAGTTGTGGGTGTCTGATTCTACTTCCACCAGCTGCTGGATGATGGGTATAGAAAGGCATCAATCTCATTATGGGGGGGCATTTAAGGTAGCCTCTCCTCTGTTGCTTAGATTGTCAGTTGGTGTCATCTTTGTAGATCTCCAGACATTTCCCTAGTTCCTGATTTCTCTTTAAACCAAAAATGTCTCCCTCTATTATGGTATCTCTTATCTTACTCTCCTCTATTCTTCCTCCGACTCAACCTTTCTGCTCCCTCATGTCCTCCGCACCCCTTCTCTTCTCCCCTTCTCATTCTCCTAGATCCCTTTCCCCTCTCCCAAAGCTCCCAATTTGCTCAGGAGATATTTTTAAATAAAAAATTTACAAATGAAAATATTATTATTTATTTAAATAAAATTACCATCATCTAATAATTAATATTTAGTATCAATTAATTTATCATTAATATTTAATTAACAAGTAAATAATTGAAAATTTAACAAATTATTATTTAACAAAAATATTTTTATTAAATAAAATTATTTATTGTTCCAGCCTGTGGAGGCTGGAAGAGGCATCAAGTCCTTTGGAGTTGGAGGTATAGATAGCTGTGAACTGCCTGATGTGGGGTCTGGGACAGAAAATTTGGAAGAGAAGCTTAACTGCTGAGCCATTTCTATCCATTCTCTCTTGTTGCAGTCTTACTTAACTCAATATTCTGACCATTACAAGCACCAAACTAATCATGGAGAAAGACAATAGGCCAATGGAAACACCACCAAAAAAGTAATTTCAGGGCTGCACCTAATATGTCAGCTTTGTTAGGTCAGATATGTACATATAGGTGGCAGCCAGTGTATGAAATTAGAGGATGATCTCATAACTTTTTAAATACGGATCAAGAAGATACATTGGAACAAGTTTCACTTCTATGGAATGGACCACAACACACATCTACATCTTTTTTCAATGTCATGTTAACTTTCCTGTTCTCATAATAAAGACCAAGGATTGAGCATCATAGTCACCCACTTTGTCATGACATCAAACTACATAAACAAAAATGGGCAAGTATATTGTAAATATTGTAAGTCACAGTGCTCCAGAGGGGAAGCAGCTACTCAGTGAAGATTTAGTGGTCTAGCAGCCAGGGGCATGTCATCAGGACATTTTTCTAAAGCAAACAGAAAAGTCTTACTTGTATATTTCAGAATACCAACAATGCTCACCATGAGTTTGAAACTGTTTGTTTCCCTGAGGTCCAGAAACAATCTTCTATAAGATGGAAGTGACTGATTAGTGGAGAGGACCTGGCAGGACAAGAGGACCTGGTCAAACTCATTGAGCAGGCAGGGCATATCTCTGTGAGTCTACCATGGTATCAGCATGTCCCACTCAGCCCATGCCTAAGACCATTTGGAGGCTAGATGATTGAGAAAGAGGTTGCCACAATTAATGATAGATATCTACTGTTCTGTACCACTCCTCTTGGCTTGCCCTGTAAGCCAGGGATGAGGAAAATCTTAATGGATGAGCTGGGCAGGCCCTTCACTTTGTGTGGAAACAAAAGAGCCCCATTTTAAAATAAAGATGGGCTCAAAGACAGTGGTGAAAGGTTTGAATATTGGTCCTGGAAAGAAAGAAGTTTGGGCTCAGTGAAATTCAGGAAGCTTCTGGTAATAAAGTGTGAAAACTTCAGTATCTCATGTTGATGCCAGAGAACATCCATCACAAAAATAGCACCGATTGGTCAACCAATTAAACAAACACCCCATGTCACCAGCCATGACATAATGAGTATGTGAGCAGAACAGCCACAGTCTGGAGTGGCAGCTATGCATGAGTCTAGAAACATGGGTTCTCTTCATTAAGAGATCTACTAACACTACTCCAGATATGAGTTTGGTTTTGGCACATAGGACCTGTAAGGATTTTCTGTGCTGCATTACAAATACCACAAGTTTAGCACTTTAAAATATTACATATTTATTATTCTCCAAGTGTTTGAGGTCAGAAGTCTAGGCAGGGATCAACTTGATTTAATGGTCCAATGCCTCACCGAACTGGACTGTAGCTGTCAATCAGCACTATGAAGTCATTAGAGGCTTGACTGAGGAAGCAACCATTTGCAACCAACTCTGCTATCTGAAATTCTGTACAGTGTAATTCTGTAACACAGGCTCCTCTATCACACATTATGAGATTATTGTTTATGTGCAGTGGACACAAAGCCATGGTATCCATTTGTCCTCTTATCACATATCAGGTAGAAGATGCTGGTCTCATTAAGTAATGAACCAGCTCTTGAAATTGGACATGGTAATCTGAGAGGCTCCAATTCTTCAGGATGTAGTATATATATGTCTATCAATGAACACTTTATGACATCATATACCCCAAGTTAGAATACATTTCTCTAAAAACTAATGGTAAAAATAGAAGCAAACTTTTAAAAAATCATCAGTTTCAAGAACTTACTCAATTCACGAGTCTGTGCTTCTTGTTTGCCAATCTCTGTAAGTTTCAAGATTAGACACACAAAGTGGGAGCATTGTCACTAGGGACTGCAGCAAGAGTCTCATTGTAATGGTTTGGATGAAAATGTTCCCTATAACCCCAGAAATTTGAACACTTGGTCCTCAGTTGGTGATACATTTTGCAGAGGTGGTTCAGCCTTACTGGGAGAAATACATACCAGAGGGCAGGCATTGGAAATTCATAGCCTTCCCCTATTTCCTATTCTCTCTCTCTCTCTTTGCTTCCTGTCTGTGGATGAATATGTGATGTCTTAGCTCCCTGTTCCTGCCACCATGCCTGCTCCTTGCTGCCATGATTCTTGCCTACCATGATGGACTCAATCCTCTGAAACCGTAAGCCAAAATAAATGTTCTTCTATAAGTTGCTTTTACCTCAGTGTTTTATTACAGTAATAGCAATTAATACTGTTTAGGACATGGTTGCTTGTTCCCTTCATATTCCCTAGGCCAGGAGGATAGCATGTGTCTAGGGACAGTAGCTTTATCTGATGCAAGTGCATCTGATAAAGTGGTACAGGAGGTGGACTAGTGGAGATGGTGCCAGCTGCTTAGACCATGTTCAGGATAAGGAATGAATACAGCCAGGAGTACTACAGGATGATGACTCACAGCTAAGAAATTCATTTTCTTATAAAACAGCCACTCTGCCCTAGGAAATGCTTTCTTCCCTAGGGAAGTTTCATTTAAGGACTGGTGAATGCAAGGATGCAATACCCTGGTCCTCTGGACCCAGCCTGGGCATCTCTCAGGGGTCATCTGTGTTCAGAGAAACCATGGACTCACTTAGGCTTCCCTTGTCATCTTATTATGACTCAGGTTCCCTCTACTGCTTTCCTTCCCTGGCTGCTGTCCTACTGGAGAGTAATATCTTACAAACCTCTTTGGTGCATATTGCTGCTGCAGAACAACCTGATATCCAGCAATGTTGGGCTCCAAACGTGATGATTATTTACTTACTTTTGGGGCTGGATCTTTTTGTGCATCAGGCTGCCTTCAAACTTAAGGTTCCCCTCTTTCAGACTCCATAGACTGAATAGACATGTTGGCACCATATCCCGCTGAGTGACAGTTTTTGATGAAATGAGTTGGATTGTTCAGGGCAAAAAAAGAAGCTCAGACATTTTACTTTCCAGGGTTAGGATTAGGGCTCCTGTCCTGAGACCTCAAGGACACATTATGGGCATAAGTTCCTTGTGATTGTACTGGCAGAATCACCCAGAACATTTTAACATTTTAGGATCTCCTCTCTCTCTCTCTCTCTCTCTCTCTCTCTCTCTATATATATATATATATATATATATATATATATATGCATAAGAATATTATTAATGTTTTCCTTTGCATTTTTGGCTGTGTCAACATATGTTAACCTAGAAAATGTTACATGTTCTTTGCATTTTAAGTATAGTAAAGGAAGCTGGTTTGATCAATATGTTTTCTACAAACATGCATATTATGTACATATATGTACATGAAATTTATCACCTCCATTAAAGGCAATTGCACCACATTTTACACATATAGCTATACACAAAGATAGAAACATATTGAACTACAAGTAGTTAAATACAATAAAAGAGTACCATCCTGTTTGACACCCAGCTAGGGAAAGACAGATAGAACTAATCTGACTTGACACCACTGCTCTTGGCAGAATTTTCCATGAAGTTCAATGTGCTTTGCTGGAGCAAGGACTACACGGTGGGTTCACAGCTTTCCTCTGTGGACATGCATGTGAGTCTGAAGCCATTTCTTTGGTTTCCCTCTTATTTGAGTGCAATTTTATTTAGCTGGAGGCAGAGCCTGGAAGGATGCAAGAGGAAGAGGGCATCAGAGTGCTGTGGTGGCCTGGTAACTGAGTGGGTTGTATTGACACAATTTGGATATTTTCTCAAAGGTTGTATAGCATGAATGAGGACATTATAGGTTCTGGAAACAATCACTGAGGTTCCTTGAACTTACAGAGGACTTTAGTCTAGAGCTGGGACTATCCCATTCTCATTTCGAATCAAAGAGTGAAGTGATTTACTCACTCTGCTACTTTTAGAACTTTTAAAGTGTTGCACAAGTAGTTTTAGATCCTGTTCAAGTTTGTTTCTCTGTTGCTATGATGAGGCATTCTGACCATAGCAACTTGGGGAGAAAGGGATTTATTTCAGCTTATACTTCTACATCACAGTCCATTATTGAGAGAACTCAGAGAAAGAATTCAAGCAGAAACCAAAGCAGAGACCTTGGAGGAACACTATTGGGTTTTTCTCAGGCTCATATTCATCTAGTGTATATACAAGGACAACCTGCCTAGAAATGGTACCACCAACAGTGGGATGGGCTTCCTATATTCATTAGCAGTCAAGAAAATGCCTCCTTAGACATATCCATAGGCCAATACGATGCAGGCAATTCTTCAGTTGATTGATATTCCCTCTTGCCAGGTGACTCTAGGCTGTGTTAATTTGACAATAAAAACAAATCAGGGCAGTCCCTGTGTGTAACCTTGAACATAAAATCACAGCTGGCTTTTAGTTTTCATTCAGTGACTCACTTCAGCATGGGGATTATATATTTTATCAGAAGACAGGATGACATGGAATAATAACCATTGACAGGAGGCAGAGGGAACTATTGTTCTAAGCACAAAGGGACCCACTGTTACTTTACATGGAAGGGGACAGGTACAGGATATTTATATCCAGGACTGCCTGCATAATTATGGAGCCTGGTGCAAAATGGTGCAGGCATAGACCTGCCATGGTAGGTCTGAATCCCCTACATGGTGAGTCCCTTACCAGGGGCTCATGTGGGATTGCACTGGCCGCACACTCGTGAGATTAGTTTTTGGTGATCGATAGCTAGATATTTGGTTTCTAGAACTTTTCTCTCTTTACTAAATAAGTGTTACCAAATATTTTGTCCTATTAAACTTTTAGTGTAAAGAAAATCATGAGTGTTTCACAAATTTAAGATCTATGGTCTATAAAGTAAAATTATCAATCACATACTCTTTGCCTGAAATTCCTGTAATTACAACATGAACCTTAGACAGGGGGATTGGAGGGGAATAAATTAGAGATGTTTATACTCTCTTTCTCTCTCTCTTATACACACACACACACACACACACACACACACACACACACACACACGCGCGCGCGCGCGCGCGCGTGCGGGTCCATCGAGTTGCATTTGTGCTGCCCATAGAGTTCTGAAAGGGAGGCTATCCTTTAGAGCCTGATTGATCTATCAGGGAACAACACACCCTGAAAGAAAACTGATTCCTCCAGAAGCCATCAACTGTCAATCACCCCTCAGTTAGGGATGGGACTTCTGAGCCCCTTTCCTCACCATGCTAGAATTTTGACTGCCTTGGTCTTGTGCAGACAACCAAAATTGCTGTGAGTCTGCAAATACAATTCCTATTAGGTCTGGAAAACCCTGTTTCATTCATGCCCACCCCATGACCTCTGGCTCTTAAAGTATTTCCATTCCCTCTTCTAAGGTGGTCTCTAATCCTGGGCCTTGGAGGACATGTAGATTTCCAGTGTATGACTGAATTCTTCACTAACACTTAATCTCTGCACTTTGACCAGTTGTGAGTTTGTGTGTTAACCATAGTCTACCACACAAAGAAATTCCTCTAATGAGGTCTGAGAGCTGCACCAATCTATGAACATACAGGTAGGAGTTTAGAGAGCAGTGTGATATATACTAGAATAATTAGATTCATCCTTGTGGCCTATGAATTCCCCAACCATGGATTCTTGGACAGATTTACAGTACCAGGAATATATTTTCTCTTGTGGAGTGCATCTTTAATCCAACCATAAAGTAGTTGGTTACTCTATGGTAGTCCTACTGCTATTGCACTTATGGACATAGCTGGTCACTTGTTCATAATTATAGTTCACAGTGTTTGCAGCTGGTTAAGACTATAGATTTTTCCATCCTCCAAAGCCTGCATATCATCTCTCAGTACTATAAATGTTAGTTAGAGAGGAGGAATCACCTTGATTTCTCCATGCCCTTTGGCCAAAGTATGTGGTTTCGTTAGCTACAGGGTCAAGTTTGGGTGGACTCCCAAGAGCAATGGCACTAGCTGTATTCTTTTGAGGTTCTCTGGGATATCACTGACCTTAATCAAGGGGAGGTATCCCATTCTTGGCACTGGACTTTTTATTTGGCAACTTGTGATTTTATCCCCTTGTGTAGGGTAACTCCAATGAAGCTATTTTTTTATAAAGAAAATAGTAGATAAACAGTAGATTTCCATATGGCTTTCCCTTTTGCCCTATACTCCCAACTCTTTCACCAAAAATAAAATTTATGATCTAAGTATCTAACAGAAAAAAATATAAGGTGATTAACATTGTTCAAAGGTCAGTAAGATGCATAAGAAATCACAATGGAAGGAAGGAGAAAGCAGGAAAATGGAGGAAATGAAATAGATCCCAAGTCTCATCAAGAGGGACTTCTCCTAACATTGTACTGAAGGAGCTTAGTGCCACTTCACCATCACCACCACTGGGGCTGTGGGGGACTTTAAAGGGCCACTCAAAGTGTAAGTCACCTGGCATTTGAAACCCTAATATATTTCTATATTAATTTGTCATAAACATCTATTTATATTTGGAAATATAAATTTATTCACAGATATATTTTACATATTTATATATTATATATGAGTAACTACATTTTAATATGTTACAGATTTATGTTTGTAAGTAATTCATATTTATACATAATTGGTATTCATTTGTATTTATTGAATTACTCTAAAGGAGGTTTATTAAGTAGAGGATTCCCCTTCTCTCTGTCTCCCGAAGGGAACCTTTAGAAGGATACTGCCTAACAAACACACCCAAAGCCCAGAAAGCAGGTGAACAGTGTACCTGCTCTGCTCTGGCTAAAGGTACCACTTTAAACGACTGGATCAAACCTGATCTCCATACCAGACTGTTTTAGCAGCATCAGAATAAAGCGAAGATCCCCAGATGGGCACCCTGAGTCAGCTGGTTTGCATGATCCAGGAGCAGCTGCAGCGCTGTACATTCTTGGAGGATGGGGAATGTCTTCGTATTGTTTACTCTTCCTATTTACTTGCCTGACAAAAGGCTGACTTCCAAGGTCTAGAGTGGGGTTGCAGAAGATTCTGTACTCTCTCTTGTTCTCTTCTCCATCTTTCTCTGTCTCTGCCTCTCTGTTTGATGAGTAGCTACTCAGGTGAATAAAGCACTTGCAGCCTCAGGGCCCAGAATAGATTAACCGAGAGGATCAGAGCAGCACTATGCCTTCATCACAGCAGGGAGGGAGGAGCCTGATCAGAGCAGCACTATGCCTTCATCACTAGGGAGGAGCCTGAGCAGAGCAGCAGGATTCCTTCATCACTAGGGAGGAGCCTGAGCAGAGCAGTAGGATTCCTTCATCACTAGGGAGGAGCTGAGCAGAGCAGCACTATGCCTTCATCATGGCAGGGAGGCTTTGGAGAAGGGAGGAGGCTGTCATTCTGTAGAATCTTAGATGATGGACACTTTTCTGTCAGGTCAGAGAGGGGAGGACATTGCCTTCAAGGAGTCAAATCAGAGGGTGGGTGTAAGTCCAGTTTCTTTGAAGACTCCATTGCAGGAAATGGCTTCATGCGCAAAGGTCTGCTACTTTAACACAGTGCTCTACAAGACTATAATTAACTTTAGTTACAGACTAAAAAACATGGCTGAAAAGATTATTTTTAACTTTAATAACCAGGCACACACATGACTAAAATATTTCATTACAATTTACATCTGAACTGCTTTATATTTATTTTTTTTAACCAACTAATTAATTTTTTTGGTTGCTTTTGATTTTTGAGACAGGATTTTCTTGTGTATTCCTGGCTGTCCTGTAACTCTGTAGACAAGGCTGTCCTTGAACTCAAAGAGATCTGCCTGCCTTTTTATCCTGAGTGCTGGGATTAAAGGCAAGTGCCACCACTGCCTGGAAGTAGTAAAGTTTTGTTACATCTACTTTACAGGGTACTATGAAGGCTAAATTAAATAATTAATAGTTATTAATTAATTCAATAATTCAGGTGAAGTTTCAAGGTGTGCTCTACATGTATAAATGCTTATGTATATTCTTTGACGTGGAGGTAATGATTCAATGGATAAAGGATACAGTTGTATACACACTGTGGCTGCCGTGATTGCTTGCTCCAGTTCTTTCAAATAGTATGGTTGATACTGTAACTTTAATCCAAGGACTTTCTTCTTTTAACTATAAAACTATATAGAGTTAAGGTGTAAATATCATACTTTTTTGTTTTAAAGATTTGTTTATTTATTACTTATGCATACTGTGTTCTGCCTGAGTGTATGTGTGCATTCCAGAAGAGGGCACCATATCTCATTAATAGATGGTTGTGAGCCACCATGTGGGTGCTGGGAATTGAACTCAGGACCTCTGGAAGAGCAGCCAGTTCTCTTAACCTCTGAGCCATCTCTCCAGCTCAATAACATACTGTTTTGATATCAGCATCGAAGAGAGTTTTATAATAAAAAAAACTGACATGTTAATTATCTCCATAGTTACCTCCATTTTGGGATTTGTAAATATTTGCCATGAACAATATCAGAGACCTTACATGATTACCTATCTATTTATTTATTTGTGTGTGCATATGTCCTTGGGAGCCAGAAGAGGGAATCAGATTCTTTGGATTTGAAGTTATAGGTTACAGCTGCCTGGTATGGGTGCTGGGAACTGAACTCTGTTCCTCTGGAAGAACAGCAAGAGTTCTGAACCACTGAGCCAAATTTCCAGTCCAGAATTACTTTGTTATTCATCTTTTTACCTTTAGGATTACTTCATATAGTACTGGAATATAGTAGTTGTTCAATAAATCTTAGTTTAAAAATAGAAGGTAAATACTTAAACATCACTTACAAACATATTCAGTTTGTAGCACTGAAGTTAAAACCTCAATCCAATTTTAAATAGATTTTTGTTTGTTGAAATATAAACAGTAGTGAGAGATCTATCTATCTATCTATCTATCCAGCTATCATCTGTCATCTATGTTTGACAGAGGATTCTCTGTGAAAATCTAAGAATCATAAATACTTAAATAAATTTTGCTCAGTATGTTAGATACATCTATGACAGAAAGAAAGCAGTACCCATTGGATGCCCATCATAGTCTACACTCCATATGAGGTGTTTGTTTTTAAGTCTGTTTTGACAAAGACACTTGGACTTGTTAAAAATTACATTCCACCGCATCTAAGTAAACACACATGCCACACATGTTGGGGCAAGCCACCAACGACCCATTTAAAACAAGTCTTCTCATTTGATTTTCAGAGCAAAAAAGGAAGCTGTCTGTTCTGATTTAAATCTGTCTCAGAACAGTTTCCACGAGTTAACACAGCTAAATTGTAAACATAGGAATGCATGAATGACTAGCCCACTGGATTTCAACAACCCAAGCCTGTTTGCTTTCCAGTGGGCAAATCCCTCCCCACAAGGTAAGTAGGAGGTTATCATGGAAAGAAACCTGGGACAATGGCATGGGAGGGGATGCTAAAACACTAACAAGAGGAAAAGCCAGGACAGTCTACTTAATAACTCATGGCCATTGTTCACATCAGAGTGACAAACAGCGTAATATGGTGGAATTCCCGTGTCCTCTGGCTGTTTGGCACTGCCTCCCACACTTCTTTACTGTGCCAGGATGACTTAGCCTCTGCTTCCAGCCCTCACACACATTAAGTCGACAAGGGACGGAGGAAGCCTGCCATTGCTGACACGGGAAAGCAGGAGACAGATGAAGAATTGGGTCAGACTGGTCAGGGGAAATAAAGATAAACCTTGACTAGACATATAGGGGACAAGACAAGTAAGTGATGGAAAATTCAGTCCATTTAGATTTTAGTTCATGGATAAATAACAATCTTTGTTGTAGCTCTTGCTCATTTTGCACCCTTGCGCCCCAGCTTCAGCCTAAAATAATGTTACTGTGGTGGTGTTAATCTCATTGTTGTGCTCAAGGCTCATTACCATAGCCAGTGCAGTTTCCATAGAAACAGGAGAAATAAATAAAACCAGAAAAGGTGATTGAGATCATCACCTTACAGATTCCAAGATACACCTTTTGGGAGGTGTGTAGGCATGTTGAGGAATGTTGAAGGGTCCCAGGGCAGAGTGCTTGGCATCTTATTATACAAAGATGTATAATTCTGGCTTGTTGAGTTCTGAAAAGATCAGGGAGCAGCAAAGTGCATGCCAAGGGGGTGGAAGAGTAATGCAGAAAAGCATGCATTTGGCTAGGTAGAAAATGGGAGGGAACACCTTGGTATTTGTAAAGGAATGTTGCTTCTGTCCATGGTAGAATGCCCCACTCACACAATGAATACAAAAGATAAATGGCAAAAAATGAAATAGTTCCCAAACATACAGAACACTCATTTGACTGCATCCAAAGAAAGTGCTAAAAATACAGGAGACACCTTTAGAGGAGCCAGACCCTGTATGCTCTTCTACTCTTTAGGTCAGTGATAGAGTTGATGTTGTTTTAGTAGTGGCCTGTTGATTTTAAGCACAGAGCCCATAGTATGAACTGAAAATATTTAGTGTGGGAGGCAGTTTCAGTGGGCTATGGTTGGGGTGGAGCATTATCAAGTCAGAGGGGACTTAAGAGGTCAAGATCCTAGAAAAAAAAAAAAAAACAGGACTGCAAAGAACCTAGTATATGAATGGACTTTGGGAGCCCATTCCACATAGAGAGATATTCTCTCAGCCTAGACACACAGGGGAGGGACTAGGCCCTGCTCCAAATGATATGACAGACTTTGAAGATCCCCCATGGAAGATCTGACTATCCCTGGGGAGCAGAAAGAGGATAGGATAGGGAGCAGGGGAAGTGGGGAGGAAGAGGAACCTGGGATTGACATGGGAAAACAAGCATGTTTCTAATTTAAATAAAAAATCTGAGAGGAAAATAGAGAAATAGGCCCATTGATTTATGTGAAATTTAGAGACGGTTGTAACTGTAAAAAAAAAAATCCCACAATCGTAACTTTTTAATTGAACTTAAAAGAAAATGTCAAAAGCCCAGCAGAAAAGAAACAGCTAAAAGGAATGCAGCCAAGAAAAGAGCTGGACATTCCCAAGATTTTGGGATACACAGTGTGGGTGGAGGCAGCTGTGAAACCCCCAGGTCTTCAATTGAGGCTCCATGAAGGTCTTGATATAGACAAGTCAATTTTAGTGGGTCAATAAATATTCTACCTGTTGTAAAAATATTAGATGTCTGACATTCAGTCAAAGCTACCAGATGGCCTGGAAGCAAGTTCATATGACCCAAAATAAAGTAGAATCATAAGCTAGAATCATAGGAGTAGAACATGAAGATATCAAAATGATCAGATTAATACTGAAGCAACTATGATTTTAAGTTCAAGAAAATAAATAAAAAGATGGAAAATTTACTAAATGGAAAAATCAAGAGGAAATTCTCGAATTAATACCATAGTTGGAATGAGAAATCTGATTAATGTCTTAACAATATACTAGAAAGAAGGAAAAAGCAAAATGAAAGCAGAAAATGTTTGGTTGGAAGCGTGAAATGCAAAATAGCTTTTAAAAAAGATATAAGATTTGGTAAAGAAAGTCTCTCTCTCTCTCTCTCTCTCTCTCTCTCTCTCTCTCTCTCTCTCTCTCCATGTGTGTAAATGGAGGTGGAGCTTTTCTTTTGCTCAGTTTACCCGGTCCCAAATGATCACACAAAAGCTTATATTAATTACAAAATGTTTGGCCTATATCTCAGGCTTATTACTAACTAGCTCTTACAACTTAAAGTAATCAATTTCTATTAATCTACATTTTCTCACATGGCTCGTGGCTTTGCCTGTCCTCTAGCATCTTGCTTCCCCGGATACTGGCTTATATGTCCTTTGATTCTGCCCTTCGTCCTCCCTGTATTTTCATTTGGCTTTCCTGCCTAGCCTTATTCTGCCTTGCTATAGGTCAAATAAGCTTCATTATTAACCAATGAGAACAATTCATGTTAACAACATACAGAAGGCTTATCTCACAGTTTGTGTGTGCACCTGTGTATGTGTAAAATTAAAGCTCCAAAACAAGATGAGGTGAAAATGGGACATGAGGTCTGCAGGTGTAACTTGGTGACAGCACTTATTGTACTCAAGGCCCTGAGATCAACCTAGCCCTGTTCCCCACACAAAAGGGGGCCAAAATACTGGAAAATATATTAGATCAAATTTTTTACATTAATTTTTAAACATCAAATGAAGTAAAGGCTTCAACATAATATTTTTAAACATATAATGGTGGTTCCTCAAAAAGCTTGAGGTGGAACAATATGACCCAGCTACATCATTCATAGTGAAGCCATGGAGTTCAAACTCAATTTGATTTCAGTCTTTTTCTGTCTATGTTTTTGGAAGATGGGTTATATCCATAACCAAGGATAGCCTGGAATTTTCTCTGTAGCTCAGGCTTGCTTTGAATTCTTGGTGATCTTCCTGCCTCAGCCTCTCAAGAGTTGGACTTACAAGTGTGAGCCACACTGGGCATCTCTCACCTTTTTCTCTATATGTTTTGAGGTTGTATTCTTAAATAAGTTATAAGCACATTACTATTGTACAAGTGTGATGTGTGTGTGGTGCATATGGATGTCAAAGGACAGATGTGTGGAGTCAGCTCTTTCTTTTTTCCTTCACAGGAGTTCTGATGACTAAACTCAGGCCATCATGCTGCAGTGGCCCCTCCCTTCTAAAATGAGCTATTATTTGTGTGTGTGTGTGTGTGTGTGTGTGTGTGTGTGTGTGTGTGTGTGTGTGTGTGTGTGTGCCTAAACATGCAAAGTGATAGCTCAGGGGTTAAGAACTCTGACTGCTCTTCCAGAAGACCAGCATCCACAGCAGATGGCTCACAACCACCTGTTACCCCAACTCCCTCTTCTGACTTCTGTGGGCACCCACAGACACACAAACACATACACATGGATGACAAATTCTCAGGAATCCACAAGGATGACCCCAGCTAAGACTCCTAGCAATAATGGAGAGGGTGTCTGAATGAGCCTTCCCCTTTAATCAGGTTAGTGACTACTCTGGTTGTCACCATAGAACTTTCATCCAGTAACTGATGGAAGAAGATGCAGTGACCCACAGCCAAGCACTGGTCTGAGCTCCTGGAAGGGAAGAGGGATCAAAGAACAAGGGGCAGGGGTGGTGTTGGGGGAAACCACAGACACAGCTGACCCAAGCTAGTGGAAGCTCACAGACTATGGTTAGTTCGGGAACCTGCATGGGACAAAACTAGACCCTCTGAATGGGGTGACAGTTATTTGACTCTGTCTGTCGGGGCAGTGAAGAGTATTCATGTGTGCGCTGTCCCTTAAGAATCCTTCCGGCGTCACCTTTAGATCTCCCCTGATCACGCCCTCATGGGCGTGTCCTGCCACCCTGTCCAGGCTACTAGGAGGCGGGGCTACAGTATCTCCCTACAGGGGAGTGCCCTCTGGCAGTGGCACCAGGACCTATGCCAGGTTCAAGAACTGGATTTTTGGAGCCCATTCCCTATAGTGGGATGGATACCTTGCTCAGCCTCGATACAGGAGGGATGGTCTTGGTCCTGCCTCAATTTGGTATACTAGACTTGTTGACTCTTCAAGGAAGGCCTTACCCCTTCTGAGGAGTGGATGGAGGGTGGGAAGGGGGAAGTAAGGGAGCAGGAGAAGGGAAGGGGAAACTGGGGTTGGTATGTAAAATGAAAAATATTTTTTAAATAAAAAATTAAAATTAAAATACAATTCCAATACAAATTCCTGAGGGGTGTGTGTGTGTGTGTGTGTGTGTGTGTGTGTGTGTGTGTATGTGTGTGTGTGTGTGTGTATAGAAATGTGAAGGGCCAAGGATGGCAACTTAAATTATGAGAAAGATGAAAGTTGCTGAACTCACTTATACTTATAATCACTGAATTTTTGAATAAGCCAATGTAGGGGAAGAGCCTTAACAGTAATACTGAATAATCAAATATATGCTTATCTCTCTATATCTATCTATCTATCTATCTATCTATCTATCTATCTATCTATCATCCACCCCTCCATCTATCCTCTCTAGTACAACACAATTCCATACAAATTTTGTGTGTAATTGTGAAAGATTAAACAATACAACTTACTATGTGTTTTTGAACAAGATTGTTCTATGTATATCTGGCTGGCCAGAAACTAACATATGCCCAGCTTGTGGCTTTGCTTTCAATTACTGGGTTGCAGGTATTTGTCACCATCTTTGACTAAACAATAAACTCTCTAAAGTATGACAGAACAAGGGTGCAGAGATTATGGTGTGTGCTCACACTCAATGTCACCTCTGCTGCTTCCATGCTGCAGTGGGAGAAGTAAGTGACGGCAGCAGACCAGACAGTCTGATAAATAGCAGTGTTCACTATTTGGTCCTTTCCAGAAAAAGTTGTCAATTTTCAACGTAGAAGGCTGTTAGAACATTGAAAATGAGTTTTCCTTATGTCAAATTATATGAGAATGAAAGAAAGTATATAAATGATAATATATTAGTGGTCTCTAAACTCTTCTCTTTCATATTCCAGTTTAAAAGAGTTGTTTTTCCAGCACTGGAGATTAAACCAGGACCTCATTCATACTGGGCAAGTGTTCTGCCACTTTGCCATGGAACTATGTTTCCAGACTAGGGAAGATACCTTAAATTGGGTGCAAAAACTTTTAAACCTTAAAGGAAAATATTTCCACATTCTACCTTATTAATTTTTTCTTCATTTGGAAAACATTGTTAAGGAGAGTAGGAGAAAGTATTTGTAACATGTAAACATGCTGTCCTCTTTTTCCCTTTGTTTTTTTAACTCCCACTTTTCTCTAGTTTTCCTTTGAAAGAGAATAGAACTGCTCTGTTCCATTACCACTGGTATTGGTCCTTGTGATTGGTGTTGGCCAATAGTATGTAAGGGCACAGGGCATTTTCCTTGACTGAGTCAATGCTGTCAAAAGCCTTGCTAGTTTGCTGTGACTTTCAGTCATGCAAACAATATCTCAGCTCTTGGCTCTGTCTTCAGCCTACTCCCTAGAATGAGAAAGCATATGAAACCATGCTGAAGCAAGAACACTAAGTCCAAATTAGCCTAGTGGGATCCAGAAGGGCTGCAATTGAGCTGCTACCAAAATGGAAACCGAGCATGAAATATATATTTATTGTTATAAACCACTGAGATTTTGAGGTTCTTTATTAAGTGGAATGGCCTGTGAAAGCTAATCATAAAGAGGCAAAAATCCAGTAAGTGAATCCTACAATGTAATGAAGAAAACAAGAAACAGTCCAGTGAAAACATGTGCAGGTCTTGAATGTCCTAAGAGAAGGCTCTAAGAAAACCAGTGATTCAATGAGTTGCTCAAAATGCAACTTAAACAAAAATTAAAGCTAAAACAGAAATATAAAGATGTGTCCACAAGAATGACTAAAATATGAGAAAAAGCCAACATTGTTAATGGGTGACGAGGATATGTAATGACACTAACATATGCTGGTTGGAGAACAAATGGGTGAGAACATTCTCAGAAATTACTTAACTGTATTTATCTCAATTTATACATCACCCTGTCCCAACAATTCTGCTTCTGGGCATTTGCCCAAGAGAAATGAGCAAAAGATCTAACAAAAGACACAGGAATATTTACCATACCATTTCCAATAAACCTAAATTGGAAAAGATTCAAATACCCCCAGCAACATCAGGCTGGAGATATAAATTATGATATATTTATTTAAGGTTATACAATATAGTACAAAGAGAAGGAAGTACCTCAAGGGCGTCAGAATAGATGAAAACTCAGGGCTGATATTTTGAGCAGTAGACTCCAGACATAGAAGTATACCCTGTATTTTATCCTAGGTTTTTATTCTAGGCAGTAGCACGCACTAAAATAATCCTTCAAGCAGAACACTTGAGATTTTTCATTTTATGTTGTGCTTGACAAAACTGTCTGAAAACATAGATTGGTCCATCAATTGAGAATTTTAAGGAGCATATACATGTATACATATATTCACACATCCACACATACCTCCACACATCCCACACCTACATACACACATACTGACATACATATGTACATCCACATCCACAATATGCTCACACATATTTATAAGAACACATATATGTACATGCACACATACCCCCATATACACACAAATACACACAAATACACGATGCCCCTGGAGGAACTCAAATTCAACAAAACAATAAAAACATTTCAAGAGGTAAAATCACCTTTCTGTCTTCTGCTGAAGGGATTTTGCTTCATCTTGTGCCAACTGAAAAATTGAGGATAATTTTTTTCATTCATGTGAATATTATATTAGGCATGAAAGTAAGATAATATATAAATAATTTATGTCTTCTATTTTTGCATTCAAACCTTACACTGAAAGAAAAAATATTCAATGTTAATAGGTCCCCAGTGATACTAACAATTGAACGTGAACAATACTTTATTTCAGAACTATATTTCCATTAAATATAGAGTTAGATAGAAGATCTGCATTAAAACACAGCCAGGAATGGAAGATTCACAGGCGCTGGTATTGTGTTTTGTTTTATCCACTGTTATCTCCCAAATTCCTAGGACTTTGTCATATTTGTGGCAATGCTAAATAAATATTTGAGTTAATATAAAATTAGATGATTCTTTTGTTTGGCATAAAAATGTAAGTTGTATCTTTATGTCTTTATGCACCTTAAACATCCAGTTACAAGAATGATCTATATGACTTTGAGTTTTGCTATTAGAGATATTATTGTATTAGAAACATGTTGTCATCTTTCCCATTCTACATTTTGCTTATTCTTTGATTTCTTAGGAACTTAGTTCAGATTAACCATACAATACTTTACTTCGGCACTGAGAGTTCCTCCTTCCATGTCTGTTGGTGTTGTACTTGTTCACGTGTTGTCTAGGCAGCCATATCGTTGAGGTACCATGTTTGAAGGTTCTGGGATATTTCTAGGAGACATGCTCACACAGAAGATTCCCCAGTGCCTAGTGTCTTCAGCAATAGGGAAATACCTTCAATTTCTAGGAGATAATGAAGGGTCAAAGCAATAACTCATGTCGTTTTGGGAATCTCTTGATTCCCTGACCAATAACTCAAAAGGGGTTTCTCACATTTGGTGCTGGGTATTTGTTAGATAGTCTATGGAGCACTGCCAGCCAAAATGGTGGTATAACCCATATCTATATATCTATACATCTATATGTATCTATATATATTACCTATATATATATGTATATATTACCTATATATATATAGGTAATAATTTTGGATAAGAATAATATTTCTTGTGGCTTTTCAAACAACATTTTTTTCCCTTTTGAGACAGGGGTCTCTCTACACAGGTGTGGCTGTCCTGGAGCTCACTCTGTAAACCAAGCTGTCCTGGAACTCACAGAGACCCAGCTGCCTCTGTCTCCTACTCAATTGCTGGGATTAAAGGTGTGTGCCTCCATGCCAGGTTTAAAAAAGACTTTAGGGTTGTTTTTCCATCCTCCCTTTCCCTCCTCTGTATTGCCCCCTCACTCCCTGCTCAATTAAAGTCCCCTCGTGTTTTAAAATTTTTTATTAAATAATTTATCTGAATTAAAAAGTTAAATTCTGACTCAATCCATAACATAATTGGACATAATTGGCTCCTTAAATAAAAAGAGGACATGGAATTGTGTAGGGTCTGTGCTGATGGAGGTTGTAGGAGAAGTTAGAGGGTGATGGGTAGACATGATCTATTTTATTGTACAAATGTATAAAATTTTCAAGAACAGAGAAACATCGATATTAATTAAAATAACTTTAAATGCAATCTTTTTTCTTTTAAAAGGATACACTTAAAACTTTGTTTTTTATTTAATTTTTAAAATATATAACATAATTCTTTGTTGATTCTTTGGGAATTTCACATCATGCATCCCGATCCTGCTCACCCCAGTTCCTCCATATCCACTCCCACCCTGCAGTGTTCCCCCCAAAGAAAACCCTGCCCAAATTAATTAAAAACAAAACAAAACAAAACAAACTAAAACCCCACCTCACTCCTTCATGTTTCCTGTCTCTCCAACACCTTTTCATTTGTCCTAGTGTCACTGGGAGCTGTGGTGTGTCATGCAGTACACCTAAGTCCGCTTAGTCACACCTGCAAATGGTCATTGCAATGAGTCATTGTTCTGGCTCAAGGCTTCTGGCCTTTGGCACACCATCATCACTGGGCCCTCACCCGTACTCCTCTCATCATCACACACTCCAACACATCACAGATGGGGTTGACGTTAGGGAGGGCCCAGGATGTGGGGACTGGGTGGTTGCATGTATGGCTGGATTAAAATTATCATTATTTTTCTGAGTTTCTTAGTTTTTTTTTTTTAAATGTATTTCATGGTGTTCTGCCAATTGGCCATTTTTCTTTTTTTTTTCTCCTCTGGCTTTATGATCACCCAAATTTGATACTATTCGATTGTTCTCAGGAGCAGTTTTGTTTTGATTTCTCTCCTTTTGGTGTTGATGCTTTGCTCTGTGAAATCCCTATGGTCCTAGCTTCAGGATTATTGCTTCCCCTGCTAAGAGCAATCTTCACCTATGGGCCCATCAAACACATATTTCTTTATGTCATCATGTTTTTTTTCCTCACCATAGTAATTCCATTAAAATTTTTGATAAGTTGGCTAAAGTTCCTCATCTCTTGAAACTTGTCTCTCCTTTTGGAGCCATGAAAAATGTTAAAAATCTTACTTTAGGTGTCCGGTAGTTTCTACACCTGGTTTGTCTTTGTCTTTGTCTCCATTCATTGGCTAGCTGTTTGATAGGAGACTGCTTTTGAAAGTTGGTATTAACTGCAGAATGTAGAGACTGGGGGAAACAGGAGTGATGTTCAGAAATGTGCAAATCTCATCTGCTAGGGTGTCAATATTGAAGCTTGCATCAATAGTGTCAGGGTTTGAGTTGTTTGAATTCTGCCATTGTTCCTATAGTTTGTTCTATGCACAAATAATTGCAGATTCTTCTAGCATATGCCTAGTGGTGGCAAAGGTTGGCTGGCTGGAAGGGTCTTAAGTTACTTCTTATCTTATGCTTTCATCCTCTTAGTGACTATGTCCAAGAGGGACTTTATGTCTCCATCTTCTTGATCTTGCAGTGGAAGACTATCAATGCTTGATATCCAGAGCTTAGGAGGGTGAGGACAGGAGCGATTCTCTGTATCCAGGCTTTGTTTTAGGCATGACCAATCCTTGGATCTCAGCAACGAACTTTCTCAGGGATCTTTTTCCTCTTCCACGTGCCTTCGAAACTTAGCAATGGTAGGCTTCCTGCTTCTCTCCAGTCAGTGAGAGCACTAAATCCCTTTGCCAATACACTCTACTCCATCTTTGTCTTTTCTTCTCCAAAGTCAATAGGTTTTTGCTTGTGCCCTGAAGCTCTTGGCCCATTACCTTACAGTTTTATTTCATAACAGGGAAGGATAGAGTAGGTATTTTGAATCTTTCCACTGCAGTATTCCCCAAGTATACTCATACAGAAGATTTTACTGCTCTCCTGACTTGGCCTCATTCTTCTTTTTTTCTTGTGACCAGAGGATGTCCACGAAAAATGCATGCAGGTGGTTATCCATAGACCTCGGTGTGTGATTCTCAGAGATTTCAAATGTTGCCATTATGTTAAAAGTATTTATTTTACTTTTAGCTATTTGTCTGTGTGTGGGTATAGGCACATGAGTGTAGGTGTCCATGGAAGCTAGAAGAGGGTGTGGGACCTCTGGAGCTGGAGTTGCAGACAGTTTAGAACCTCTTAATTTGGGTGCTGGAACCCAAACTCAGGTCTTGTGGAAGAGCAGTATGCTTTCTTAATGGCTGAACTACATCTCCAGCCCCCACATTAAAGATATATCATTAATATTTATTGACATTATGTGTGTGTGTGTGTGTGTGTGTGTGTGTGTGTGTGTGTGTGTGTATGTTCAGGCTTCTCCTTCCATCAATGTTCCAGACATGTGATGATTAGCTTTGATTGTTGGTTTGATACAACGAAGAATCACCAAGCAGGCAAGTCTCAGTGAGGGGTGGTCTAGATCAAATTGCCCTGTGGGCATTTATATAACGGATTATCTTGATTACTTGATTGAGATGGAAAGATCCATCTACTATAGGTGGCACCATTCCCTACTCAGAGGATCCTGAATGTTAGAAGAGTGAATAAGGTGAGTTGAGTATTAACCGTCATGTCTGCATTAATTCACTACTCTCTGCTGTTGACCATGTCACTGTTTTCCAGCAGTGATGGAGTATATAACCCATGATTATAAGCTAAAACAAACAAACAGACCCCTTCTCTTAATTATTATAGCAACAGAAATGGAACCAAGATACCAACTGAGCCACTTCATTGCCTCAAGATTTTAATTTTGGTTGTGAGCCTAGCCTTTAATGGCTGAGCCATCTCTCCAGTCCAGGCCCAAGATTTTAAAGTCTTATGCTACTCTACATCAAAAACTTAAAAAGTTGTTAAGTTTTCACCTGAGATCACTATTTATTTCTATGATCTTTGTATCTGTTTGTCACATGTTTACCATAATTGAAGTTGTGACCATTCCTTTCTTTTCAGAGAGATCTGTTTTTCCTTAGATGGCGGATACTTTCTTGGTTTTATTGAATATTTTGTTTTATATAGTTTTTTATTATTTTAAGTTGGGATAGATGTTCTTTCTAAGTCTGTATTTTAAAAATGTACTTCCATAGATATATGCATCTTTAAACAATTATGTTTTACTATTTCTTCGAAGATAAAATAATCAGTGTGTGTAGCCCAGCCCTTTGGCTCAGGTCTCTGGGGTGCTCTGCATCCTTTTTATGGAAAGGATGTCCACATTTACTGTATGAGTGATTTGGGGCGAAGGGACTGGGAGAATCTTTCCTAGCAACTATTCAACTAGCTGTGACAAGATGATGGCATGTGACAAGTTACCAGAATAGTAATTTACAGGCACAGTGATGACTGACTTTGGAGGACACTGAGTGTTTTGTTTGTTTGTTTATAAATGTCTGGGCATTGAAATTCTACTTCAAAATTTGATACAAATTGTGTCATTGGGACTGAAGTGGTGATGCAACCTACATACACATTAGATTAACCTAGAAAACAAATAAAGATGCTTACTAAGGACCCCAAGGAGCTGTAGCTTGTGCAAATAGCTGGAGGAATAATAGCAACCAACTACTCACTCACAGGAAGTAGCCACCGAATGTTTGGCATGTGATTGCTTTTTAGTGGATAGGTTTGCAAGTAGTAATTTAACTTATTTCATTGTTGGTGATGCCATCTAAAATACCAGCAATTTCTCCTAAGTTATCTAACAGGAACTATTATGTCTAAAAATTATAATCAAAAAAACAAGATACTGTATGTGTTACTTATCAATATTTTCTGTCAGATTATCAGTTTTATGACAAATGCTTATTTATCCACCTTTGCCAGAAGTGAGAAGATTAATTTATTTTTAGGGTTTTAGTTCTTATATGTAAAAAGTAAATATTTACTTTAAAATGTGTTATTTTTTTAATTTTGAGAAAGAATTCAATTAACCTTGGTCTGTAACTCATTCTGCAGACCAGGCTGGAGTTGAGCCCACAGAGTTTACCTGCCTCTGCCTGCTGAGTTCTGGGATTAAGGACATATGTGTACCATCATGTCTTGTGTGTGTGTGTGTGTGTATGTGGGGTTATGTACATGAGTAAAGTTGTCTGTAGAGTCCAGATGGTGTCACAGGATCTCCTGGAGATGGAGTTTCATATGCTTGAGAGCTGCCTGACAAGGGTATGGGAAATTGAACTTGGGTCTTCTACAAGGTCTTCAAACTTTTGAGCCATCTTTGTAGCCCCTATTCTTGCTTGAAATTTGAAAGATGACGCACTAGTTTTGACATCATTGAAGCCATTCTCTGAAAGTGCATTACTGATGTAGAGCCATGAGGTACAGTACAGATCACAAGGGGAGCTAGAAAGTGCATCAGCTTACAATGTGTTAGGGTATTGAAAACAAATTCTTCTTGGTGCAGAATCATTCCTTCCCTCATTCTTTGGATTTTAAATTTCATGAAAACAGACAGAGTGAGAGTTTGGGAGGGGCATTGATACAGATATCCTATTTAGGGCTAAGAACTCATCGTTACTTCCTCTTACCACTCTGATCAGTTCTATGGCTCTGAATTAACTGTCGCCACTGTAAAGAAGCATCTCTACCCAGGCTGAGAGCAGCACAGATCGATGGGAATGAACATCATTGTTTAGAAGGCAGTTTGACAACATATCCATTTAGCAAAACAACAGTAGTAGGTTTGCCCCCCTGGGGCCTATGAGCTCCACAGCCATGGGATTTTGACCAGGTTCACTAGGTATCCAGACATGAATTCCCTCCTGGGGGAGTAGGCCTCAAGTTCAATCAGAAAGTGGTTGTTCACCTCCTAACAACCATTGTCCACACTGCAGCAATGCACACATCTTGCTGGCAGGTCATTTTAGCATGCAAGGCCCAGCATTACATAAGAGTAGATTCTCTGTCCATGCTGGCCTGCACAGCCTCTTCCAGAACAATGAAAGTTAACCACGAGGGGGAAGTTTCTCACTCCTACCATCAAAATGTGTGGTGTCTTCAGCAGTAGTGTCTTACTATTTAGTTATAGGAAGACAGCTAAGAGCTGTCTTCTGCTGCCTTTAGGCTCTCTGTGGGCAACAACTTGTAGAGAGTTATGCTATGTCATGTACTGAGAGTTTTATTTTATAACCTATGTCTTCTGGAAGCAGCGTTGACCAGTTATGAGGGATACCTCCATTTAAGTTCTCTTTAAAAGTGTATTTTAAAAGTAGCTTACAAAATAGTGGATTTCCATGAAAACTTTTCTATACATCCTCAGTTTTGGCTAATTTAGCACACCATCCCCTTTTTTTCTATGTCCTCGCCCCATTACCTTTAAATGTTTGATTCCTGGTATTTCTTTCCTCAAGATGTTTCTTTTGGCCTAAAATGAGATCTACGTTAGAGAGAGATCCATGGGATACTAAAAGGAATATGCATCTCATCATTGTTAAAATGAAATATTCTGTAGATGTCTACAGAGTCCCTTTGACCTGTGGTATAGTTTAACTTTGAAGTGGACTTTTGTTGTCATTACTTTTTGTCTTGCTCTAAATTATCAGTGTTGAAACCCCCCACCATTGTTTTAGATAGGCCTATCTTTATTTCCATTTCTCATTACTGTTTGTTTTATGAAATGAGATTCAGCCATGTTTAGTGCATTCATACACATTTCTCATTCATTTCTTCTTGAAGGCTTGTCCCCTTTATTAATATTCAGTGACTTTCCTCATTTCTTCTAACTAGCATTGTCTTGAAGTCTAGTTTATCAGTGATGAGTATAGCTACTCTGGCTTGTTTATGGTTTCTACTTAGTTGGTATATCTCCCTCTTCATTCTTTAAAGTTTCTATGTTTCTTTGCCAGAAAGTTGTGTTTCTTGCAGACAACAAATGGTTCTTGTTTTTGAATCTACTCAGTGAGAGTATGTCCTTTAATTGGGGAGTTAAGACAATTTCCATGTTAGGGCTATTACTGAGCAGCATTTACCAATTCCTATAATTTTGTTTTTGATTCAAACTTTTCATGTTTATTTTTGTTCATGTGTCTGAGTTATTTACTGGTTTACTGAGCTGAGCATGTTTGGCCATTTCCTAGTTTTTGACTTGTTCATGTATTCCTCTGACAAAAATCTATTCTTTTCTAAGCTCTCATGATCATATGCATATTTTTCCTCAGCTGTGTGTCATATTATTCTGAGTAATTTCTGTATTGATGGCTTAGTGGCTATTACAGACTGTGAGTATATTGGAAAGTATTTATTTGTTCATCAATTTTAAATAATTTCTTTGCTGGATATAGCAATATTGGTTTATAATTATTTGCTCTCAGAATTTGAAATATATCATTTTGTGATTTTAGGATTTCTCTTGAATGGTCTGACTTAATTCTTATTATTTTCTTTTAATTTATTTTTATTTAACTTAGAAGCAAGCCTGTTTCACATGTCAATCCCAGATCCTTCTTCCTCCCCTGCCCCCACCAGCTCCCCACCCCATCCCTCCTCTGTTACCAAGGGAGGGTGAGGCCCTCCATGGGAGATGGCCAAAGTCTGTCATATCATCCGGGGCAGGGTCTAGGCCCTCCCCCATGTGTCAAGGCTGAGAGAACATCCCTCCATGTGGACTGGGCTTCCAAAGTCCATTGTGAGATCAGGGTAATTCTTATTCTTATGAAATAATTTCATATATATATATATATGTTTCAATTATATATGTTTGTTTTCTGTTTTGTTATGTTAGCTGTAATATAATATCAATGGGTCCTTTTAGATCCTGTCTCTAAATGTCTCATATATTTGAATATTCATATATTTCTCTAAATTTGGGGAGATAGCTGGGATAAATTCACTGAACAGGCCATCCATGGCATTAGCTCCTTCCTTTACCACGTATTCTTACATTTGGTTACTTGGTCATTTGTGGTCATGATTGATGATACATTATTAATGGATTTTTTAAATGTATTTCCTTGACTAGTCCTTCCAGTCCTCATTTTGGGGCGGGGGTGGCATGAGATTGAGATAGTCAATGGATGAGTAGATGAGTTTTAAAACTGGATTTATTGACTTCTGTTTCAAAGATTCCATCCTCCTCCCCCCCACCCCCACCCCCGTCCCAGAATCTCAGTTGCTTTACTGAATTGCTCATACATATTACTGAATTTCTTGTTCAGGTGTTGAATTGACTTTCTTACTTTATTCTTCATTTTATTTGGATTCATCTTGAGGTCACTGATAATTTTAAAAAGTATATGTTTGAGTTTTGTGTTTAGCATTTCAATCTTTCCAATGTGCCTTTGGATTCAGTTATTAAGGGGTTTTGAAGATTTGATGGAGATGAACTACTACGGCCTTCCTCTATCATATTCCTTTGTTTCTACATTGAAATGTGTATCTATTGGAAAGGTACCTCTTTTAGGTACCTGGATCTTTATAGTGGGTAGTCATCTCTTAGAGTGCTATAACCCCTCAGAGGAGAGAAAGCAGACAACAGTAATAAAATCAACAACAATAAAACAAACCAGGTAGTTAAAATTAGTTAAAAAAATAGAGACATCAACTACACTCCAATAATATAAGAAGGGAGATAGCACACCATAGGCTAAATAAGGAATTTCAAAATTATTAAACGTAAAATTATTGATCCTTTGGCCATACACGAAAGTCTGGAAGAAAGAGGGAAGAAGCAAGATAAGGAAAAGGCAGGGCAGGGATGAAGTTCTCCAAGACAACAATGAGCTACAGCACAGCAAACACAGAGCAGATAACACCAGAAAGACAAAAAGAATAGGCTGGCAAGATGGCTTAGTGAGTAGAATGTTTGTCAGGGAGCCTGACAACCTGAGTTTTGTCCCAGTGAAACACATGATGGAAGGAGAGACCTGACTCTGGCAAGTTTTTATTTGGCTTCCGTCTGCATGCAGTGGCATGTACTTCCCCTCCTCTTATAAACACCACACACACACACACACACACACACACACACACACACACACACACACACACACAGCTCAGTGGTTAAGAACACTTGTTACTCTTTTAGAGGACTTGGGTTCAGTTCCCAGCACCTGTATGATGGTTCACAACAACCATCCCTAATTCCGGCTCTAGGGGATCCAATGCCCTCTTCTGAGTTCCATGGGCACCAGACATGCATGTGGTATACACACTTGCATACAGACAAAACACTCATACACATAAGATAAAGCAAAGACATCTAAACTACCAGCCAAATAAAACAATAGCAACGCCCTACCCCCCAAAGACAAACAAGACTAAACAATATTGCTTCCTCCTTGAGGAGACACAGGATAGAGAAATTTCACTGTTTCTTTAGACTTGTCTTTTTACTCTTTACTTACTGTGCAGGTGTTGAAATATTTCTGTCCGTGGTTTAAACAGGTAGACCAGAAAAACCTGTTTGCAAGCTGAGCTCTGGGTATGCTTTTCTTTGTGTATGACCTGGATGTTTTTGGCACCCATGCTTTGCATGGTGAGACTACAGTATCCATTCTCAAATTGCTCCCATCAGTGAGCTTAAGGAATCCTTCCCCCCACTAAGGTGTCTTCTCATAGCAAACAAGTTCTATCAGTATAGGCCTAAGTGTGGTGATGTCCAAGCATGTTGCATTTCCACAAAGTTTTACTGGGGCTCTGAGTGTGGAGAAAGCAGTTAAATCAAAGCAATGTAGGAAGAGACAAAGATTTGATTCTTGCCAGCTCTAGCCAGGGCTGTTTTTGTCTTAGTACGCCTTGTTCCTTTCCCCCTATCCCCACACCCATTTCCTCTGGTCCTTAAGATGTTGGGCAAATGCAATGAGCCTGAAAACTCCTCTGCAGCACAGCTCACACATCTCATGGAAATAGATCTATGTCTGTGAATCTGCCCCCACATCATAACTAGTTTTGAGGTTCCATAATGATTCTTGGAAGACCTGGATGTTAATCCAGTGCAGCGTATGGAGCTTTTGAGGCTGGAAGATATAACAATACACACTTCTGTTTTCCTGGACTGTAAGGTCTGACTTGGGATGTTCTCCACCATGAGGGAAGGGTGATGAGTTCCCTCCCCACATCTGCTCACTGCACACATCTGGGGTCTCTCCACATTTGCTCACTGTACACATCTCAGGTCTTGAACTACACTTGTGCAGAGATTCCATTTTTCTGTTTTGCTCAAAACCAGAGGACTTCATCCTTCCTTATTGTTTTGCCTGATACCTGATATTAGTGCCTGTTGTTTCTTTTCTAAATTGAAAGTTCAATATCTCTGGATTTCTCTTAGTTTCTGTTTACCGTTTGCTATTGTGCTTCCATGGCTTTCTGGGTCATCATCCTCTCTGTGCAGCTCTCACATATCTAACGCTTTGTTTCAGATTCATGGAGACACAGGATAGTGCTAGGTGGCTCTATTCCTGCATCATATCTTTCATTTTTCTAATTTCTTGCTAGTGAAGTTTCATATTTTTCCTTTTTTTTTTATTAGTTCAAGTTAGGGAACAAGCTTGTTTCACATGTAAGTCCCTTCTCCCTCTCCCTCCCCTCACCCTATCCCTCCTCCCCCACCCCCAACATACCCCACACCCCATCCACCCACTACTTCCCAGGCAGGGCCCTCAACGGGGGCTCTGCAAAGTCCACCAAATCTTCCTGTGCTGGTCCTGGGCCCCATGTGTCCAGTGCCATAGTGTAACCCTTCACGTGGGATGGGCTCTCAAAGTCCCTTCTTACACCAGGGAAAAATACTAATTCACTACCAGAGCCCCCTGGAGTGCAGAGGCCTCCTTATTGACATCCATGTCCAGGGGTCTGGATCAGTCTTGTACTGGCCTCCCAGACAGCATCTGGGGTCAATTTGCTCTCCCTTGTTTAGACCAACTGTTCCTGTGGGTTTCTCCAACCTGGTACGGACCCCTTCGATCTTCATTCCTCCCTCTCTTCAACTAGATTCCAGATTTCAGCTCAGTGTATATCTGTGAATGTCTGTCTCTGCTTCCATCAGCCACTGGATGAGGGCTCTAGGATGGCATAAAGAGTAGTCATCAGTCTCATTTTAGGGGAAGGGCTTTTAGGTTATCTTCTCCACCATTGCCTGGATTGTCAGATCGTTTCATCCTTGTAGGTTTCTGGAGATCTCCCTAGTTCCAGATCTCTTACGGGACCTATAGTGGCTCCCTCTAATATGGTATCTCTCATACTGTTCTCTCTTCTCTATTCTTCCCCCAACTCAATATTTCTGCTCCTCTGTTTCCTCTCCTCCACTCCTCTTCTCTTGCTCTTATTGTGGCAGCTCCCTCTCCCCTACCATCATGCTCCCAATTAGCTCAGGAGTTCATGCCACTACCAATTCATGGGGACCATTTATCCCTTAGAGTCCTTCATGTTTCCTAGTTTCTTTGGTGAAGAAAATTATAGGCTGGTATTCCTTTGCACTATGTCTAAAATTCATATATGAGTGAGTACATACCATGCTTGTCTTTTTGTGACTGGGTTACTTCACTCAGGATGGTTTCTTCAAGTTCCATCCATTTGCCTGAGAATTTCAAGATTCCATTGCTTTTTTTCTGCTGAGTAGTACTCCATTGTATAAATGTACCACATTTTCTCTATCCATTCTTCAGTTTAGGGGCATCTAGGTTGCTTCCAGGTTCTGGCTATTACAAACAATGCTGCTATGAACATGGTTGAACATACGTCCTTGTTGTATGAACATCTACTTTTTGGGTATATACCCAATGGAGGAATGGCTGGATATTGAGATAGACTGATTCCCATTTTTCTGAGCAACTGCCATACTGATTTCCAGAGTGGTCTTACAAGTTCCCCCTCCCACCAGCAATGGAGGAGTGTTCCTTTTTCTCCACATCCTCTCCAGCATAGATTGTCATTGGTATTTTTGATTTTAGCCATTCTGACAGGTGTGAGGTGGTATCTCAGAGTTGTTTTGAGTTGCATTTCTCTGATGGCCAAGGATTTTGAGCACTTTCTTAAGTGTCTTTCAGCCATTTCAGATTCCTCTGTTGAGAATTCTCCATTTAGTTCTGCACCCCACTTTTTAATTTCATTGTTTGGTGTTTTGGTGGCTAGCATCTTGAGCTCCTTATACACTTTGGAAATCAGCCTTCTGTCAGATGTGGAATCGATGAAGATCTTTTTCCATTCTGTGGGCGGTCATTTTGTCTTACTGACTGTGTCCTTTGCTTTGCAGAAGCTTCTCAGTTTCAGGAGATCCCATTTATTAACTGCAGACCTCAATGTCTGTGCTACTGGCGTAATGTTCAGGAATCGGTCTCCTGTGCCAATTTGTTCAAGGGTAATTCCCACTTTCTCTTCTAGAAGATTCAGTGTGGCTGGATTTATGGTGAGATCTTTGATTCATTTGCACTTAAGTTTTATGCGTGGTGACAGGTATGGCTCTATCCACTGTCTTCTGCATGTTTGAATCCAATTGTGCCAGCACCATTTGTTGAAGATGCTATCTTTTTTTCCATTGTATAGATTTAGCACCTTTGTCAAAAATAAGGTGTTCGTAGGTGCATGGGTTAGTATCAGAGTTTTCAATTGATTCCATTGGTCTGTCTGTCTATTTTTGTGTCAATACCAAGGTTTTTTCAGAACTATGGTTCTATAGTAGAGCTTGAAGTCAGGTATGGAGATGCCTCCAGAAGATCCTTTATTGTAAAGAGTTGTTTTGGCTATCCTGGGTTTTTAATTTTTCCGCATAAAGTTGAGTATTATTCTTTCAATGTCTGTGAAAAACTGTGTTGGGATTTTGATGGGGATTGTGTTGAATCTGTAAATTGCTTTTGGTATGACTGCCATTTTTACTATGTTAATTCTACCTATCCAAGAGCATGGGAGATCTTTCCATTTTCTGGTATCTTCTTTAATTTCTTTCTTTAAAGTCTCAAAGTTCTTATTGTACAGGTCTTTCACTTTTTTGGTTAGTGTTACTCCCAGATATTTTATGTTGCTTGTGGATATTGTGAAAGGTGATGTTTCCTGTTTTCTTTCTCATTGGATTTATCATCTGTATATAGTAGAGCTACTGATTTTTTTGAGTTAATTTTGTATCCTGCTACCTTTCTGAAGGTGTTTATCAGCTGTAGGAGTTCCCTGGCAGAGTTTTTCAGGTCACTAATGTAGACTATCATGTCGTCTGCAAATAGTGAAAGTTTGACTCTATCCTTTCCAATTTGTATCCCTTTGATCCCCTTTTCTTGTCTTATTGCTGTAGCTAAAACTTCAAGTACAATATTGAAGAGATACGGAGAGAGTGGACAGCCTTATCTTGTTCCTCATTTTAGAGGAAACACTTTGAGTTTTTCTCCATTTAGTTTGATGTTGGCTATTGGTTTGGTGTTTATTGCATTTATCATATTTAGATATATTCTTGTTATTCCTGTTCTCTCAGAGATCTTTATCATGAAGGGATGTTGGATTTTGTCAAAGGCTTTTTCAGCGTCTAGTAAGATGATCATGTGGTTTTTCTTTTTCAGTTTGTTTATATGGTGGTTTACATTAATGGATTTTCGTATGTTGAATTATCCTTGCATCCTTGGGATGAAGCCTACTTGATCATGGTGGATGATTTTTCTGATATGTTCTTGGATTCGATTCGCCAATATTTTATTGAGCATTTTAGCATCGATGTTCATGAGGGATATCGGTCTGTAGTTCTCTTTCTTAGTCATATCTTTGTGTGGCTTGGGTATCAAAGTGATCGTAGCCTCGTAGAAAGAGTTTGGCAATATCTCATCTGCTTCCATTGTGCAGAACAGTTTGAGGAGTACTGGAATTAACTCTTGTTTGAATTTCTGGTAGAATTCTGCAGTGAAGACATCTGGCCCTGGGCTTTTTTTTTTTGGTTGGGAGGCTTTGGATGGCTGCTTCTATTTCATTAGGTGTTATAGGTTGATTTAAATTGCTTATCTGTTCTTGGTTTAAATTTGGTAAGTGATATCTATCCAGAAAACTGTCCATTTCCTTTAGATTTTTGAATTTTGTGGAGTACAGGTTTTCAAAGTTTGACCTGATGATTCTCTGGATTTCCTCTGTGTCCATTGTTATATCTCCCTTTTTGTTTCTGATTTTGTTAATTAGCATGCTCTCTTTCTGCCTTTTGGTTAGTTTGGCTAGAGGTTTGTCTATCTTATTGATCTTCTCAATGAACCAACTCTTTGTTTCATTGATTCTTTGTACTGGTTTCCTAATTTCTACTTTACTGATTTCAGCCCTCAGGTTGATTATTTCCTGGTGTCTACTCCTCCTTGGTGAGTTTGCTTCTTTTTGCTCTAAAGCTTTCAGTTGTTCTGTCAATTCTCTAATGTGACTTTTCTCTAGGTTTTTTTTTTTTTTTTTTTTTTTTTTTTTTTTTTTGTGGGCACTTAGTGCTATGAACTTTCCTCTCAGCACTGCTTTCAGAGTTCCCATAAGTTTGGATATGTTGTGTCTACATTCTCATTAAATTCTAGGAAGTCTTTAATTTCTTTTTTTATTTCTTCCTCAACCCAGGAATGGTGCAATTGGGTGTTATTCATTTTCATGAATATGTAGGTTTTCTGCAATTCATATTGCTGTTGAATTCTAGCTTTAAAGCATGGTGATCTCATAAGATACAGGGGGTTATTTCAATTCTTTTGTAACTGTGGAGGTTTTCTTTGCTGCCAACTATGTGGTCAATTTTTGAGAAGGTTCCATGTGGCGCTGAGAAGAAGGTATATTCTTTTGTGTTTGGATGGAATGTTCTATAGATATCTGTTAAACCCAGTTGGGTCATAACTTCTGTCAGAGCCTTTGTTTCTTTGTTAAGTTTCTGTCTGGCGGTCCTGTCTAGTGGTGTAAGGGGGGTGTTGAAGTCTCCTACTATAAGTGTGTGGTTTTATGTGTGGTTTGAGCTTTAGTAATGTTTCTTTTACAAATGTGGGTGCCTTCATATTTGGGGCATAGATGTCCAGGATTGAGACTTCATCTTGATGGGCTTTTCCTGTGATGAGTATGAAATGCCCTTCATCTCTTTTGATTGACTTTAGTTTGAAGTCTAATTTGTTAGATATTAGGATTGCTACACTAGCTTGTTTCTTGGGCCCATTTGATTGGAAAATCTTTTCCCATCCTTATACTCTGAGGTAATGCCTGTCTTTGAAGTTGAAGTGTGTTTCTTGTAAACAGCAGAAGGATGGATTCTGTCTTCGTATCCATTCTGTTAGCCTATATCTTTTTATGGGTAAGTTAAGACCATTGACATTTAGGGATATTAATGTCCATTGTTCGTTGGTTCTTGTTTGTTTTGGATTTATTGTTGGTGGTGTCATTGTGTGTGGATTTTGCCCTCCTGCTTCTTTTTGTGTTTGGTAAATTAGATTATCAATTGCCTGTGTTTTTGTGAGTGTAGTTATGTTCGTTGGTTTGTAGTTTTCTTTCCAGAACCTTCTGTAGTGCTGGATTTGTGGATATGTATTGTTTAAATCTGTTTCTTGTTATGAAATAGCTTGTTTTCTCCATCTATAGTGATTGAAAGTTTTGCTGGGTACAGTAGTCTGGGTTGACATCCATGCTTCCTTAGTGCTTGTAGGGTATCTATCCAAAACCTTCTGGCTTTCAGAGTTTCCATTGAGAAGTCGGGTGTGATTCTGATTGGTTTGCCTTTATATGTTACTGGACTTTTTCCTTTGCTGCTCTTAATATTTTCTCTTTATTCTGTAGATTTGGAGTTTTGATTATTATGTGTCGGGGGGACTTCTTTTTGTGGTCCAGTCTGTTTGGTGTCCTGTAAGCTTCTTGTACTTTCATAGGCATATTCTCCTGTAGGTTCAGGAAGTTTTCTTCTATGATTTTGTTGAATATGTTTTCTGTACCTTTAAGCAGTGTTTCTTCACCTTCTTCTATACCTATTATTCTTAGGTTTTGTCTTTTTATGGTGTCCCATATTTCCTGGATATTTTGTGTTAGGGATTTGTTGGACTTGAGGTTTTCTTTGGTTGATGAATGTATATCCTCTAGCAAGTCTTCAATAGCTGAGATTCTCTCTTCCATCTCTTGAATTCTATTGGTTATACTCACATCTTTAGTTCCTGATCATTTATCCAGACTTTCCATTTCCAGCATTGCCTCATTCTGTGTTTTCTTTATTGTGTCTAATTCAGTTTTAATGCTTTGAACTGTTTCAAGAGCTTCCTTCACTTGTTTGGTTGTTTTTTTCTTGGGTTTCTTTAGATTCTTTAAGAGATTTGTTTATTTCTTGAATTTTTTTAGTTTGTCTTTTCCTCCATTTCGTGTAATTTTTTGCTTGCTTTTTCTTCTATTTCTTTAATGGATTTTCTTGTTTCCTCTTTAAAAGTCTATCATCTTGCCAAGATAATTTTTGAGTCCATCTCTTCTTCATGCTCTGTGTTGGGCTTTTCAGATCTTGCTAGAGTGGAGTCCCTAGATTCTGGTGGTGTCATATTGGTCTTTCTGTTGTTGAGTGAAATCTTATTTTATCTTCGTCCCATATCTTCTTCCAGTGGGTGCAGGTGGGGTCTCTCTATCTCCTCTTGTGACTCAGTGGTGTGTGTGAGTCAGTGATTCAATGTCCGCAGCTCTGGATGGTCTTGCCTCTCCTGGTAGTCTCCTCACTCTGAAGGAGTTAGGCTTCCGTAGGGGTCAGGTCGTGGAACGGGAAGGAAGAGTGGGGTGTTTCCAGATTCAGGGAGCTCTCCCTGCCTAGACGTGTCTACCCCAAGCAGGCACAGGCCCAGGGAGATCGGGGTGAATGGGGCTTTGGACAGGAGTTGGGTAAGTGCAGTGGGTCACTCACTTCATAAAGGACCAGGTTGGTGGAACGGGAAGGAAGAGTGGGGTGTTTCCAGAATCGGGGAGCTACTGCCTGCCTGGGCGGAAATCTCATATTTTGGAGTCAATAAAGACAATAATACAATAAATTCAAGTTTGCTTAGCTGTTTTGTGGATTTCAGTAATTTTTTCTTTAGGGTGGTATCATTAATTTCTTTTAAATATTTGTGTTAATTGTATTTGCTATAAATTAGACCCAAGGATGAGTTATGCATTCTCCTAGAGAGCACAAAATTATAAATATGAAAGGCAACAAAAACATCAGCCACCACTTTTGCAAACTCAGCTTGCTAAAATTTTCAAAGTGCTATTAATAAAATCAACATAACCAATTTGCATTTTAAGTGGGTAAATTAGAAAGAGAAAATATTTTCTTCTAAACAGAGAAAAATGAAATAAGAAAAGAAAAGAGCCCTTTATCTGTGCATTAAAAAAATGTCATGTCTGAGCTGAGAGATGACTCAGTGATTAAGGGCTGGAGAGATAGCTTTCTTTTTCATGCTGAGGGCCTGAGTTTAGTTCTCAGCACTCATTTCTGACAGCTCAAAATCACCTGTAATTCCAGGTCCAAGGGATCCAACAATGCATGCAAATGTATGTATACACACAGATGTGTACACACACACACATACACACACACACACACACACACACACACACACACACACACACACATTAATAAAACAAAAATAAATCTTTTCCAAAAATAAAAATATTGTGCCATAGATGATGATTACCATGGAAACGTACAATTGACCAAAGTGCAGAGAATAAGTATCTGTTAAGAACTTATCTGCTAATGACACACCTGTATCACCACCCCACAACTCAGGGACCATTGTGTAAGAAGGCGAAGAAAGATTGTAGGAGTTAGAGGCCGTGGAGGACCTTAGTGGACTAATATTTTTTGGACATGACAGGCAGGGCCACTTCACTCATGAAATCACAATAGCTATGATTGTCTGTCCAAGACCTGTACAAGATCTAGCTAGTCAACAGTATGGAGTGGTAAGGAGTTCAATAGCCTAATCCATAACTGAGAACCTAAACACAGTCAATAGCGTCTGGGAGAGGGAGACTCAGTTTTTCCTTAAAGTCTGTGAAGTCTATGGTAGACTGACCATTTCCCACCAGATGGCCACATACCCAAGAGTATATGGGCAGCACAAATTTTCTTAATGCCTTATTTAAAACAACAACAGACCCCCATGAAGTTAGACATGAGTAGGGAAGTAGAAGCAGATCTGGAAGGAGTTAAGAGGAGGAGTGAAGGATGAATATGAGCAAATACATTGTATGAAAGTTTCAAAGAATCAATAATAACATTATATTCAATTCTAAAATGCCATGTTTCTTAGTCTGGGGGCTGGACTGTCATCTGATTTTAGGAGCTCAACGTTTAGGGAATAATTATAGTGAAGTTGTCCCATACCTGTCAATGCTAAAAAACATCCCCTACTCATTGTGATAGCTAAAATGAAACAGACAAGAACCCAGTTCTACAAATTTCTCTTATATCTGGGGACAGCAATCCTCCCTTGAGATGCACGTGAATAAATAATCTCAGAAGACAGAGGAATTGGTAGTGCCAAGGGCAATACACTTCTGACCTGGGAGAACAAATGCAGCAGTGAGCGGAATCTGATTGATGTCACAGAACCTCAAAAAGGTCCTGCATTTTGTAACCTCACATGTCCCTGAAAGTAGAGAAGACAGGCTATAATCAAGTGGAAAGTCTGTCTAAAGGGGGAACAGGAGGCAGCAGCTCAGAACATAGGTGACCGTTTCCATTTGTGAAGAACACCCTGCACTCAACTTGACTTCTGGTTCATTTATAAAACTTTTCCAGGCACAGCTGACCCTCTGGTTGGAAGTCTGTGATATGTCTCCCAGGGGCTCTTCCTAAATATGCAAACCCCAGAGCTGCTCTCATAAAACAAGCCCCCTCTCACTTCAACAAAGACTAATTCTTGAACTTGCAACTTCACACCAATATGGAGAAATCTATTTTCAGCAAAGTTCTATTTGAGTAGAAAATTAAGGCTCGATGGGCCTATTAAGAAACTCCTTCATGTGAAGGATAGAGAAATAATCTAAAATTTGTCAACTAGGGGGAGCAGCCCAGGTTGGGGTAGGAATGTTCGCAAACATTGTTGGTTTCTTCAGAAGATAAAATTATGCCTCTTCGAAGAAAAGGTTATTGTGAAGTGGAATGCCAGAGATCAAAGAGATATTGAAAAGTAATAATGTGAGAATTAAAAACAGAGAGAAAGAAGAGAAAGGAAGTGAGGCAACAGACAAGAAAATAGACCTACCGTCCCCAGAAGAAAATGGTAGAAGTGGCAAATAGAACAGGAGAAGAATGCATCTGTTTCAGGAGGTGGATGCAAAACTAAAGTGAAGAAACCATTCAAAACCTGCAAAGAAAAGACCTTCCTTGGCTTATTTCTGGTGCAGCCTGACAAGCAACTGTGTATTGATGGTTTAGGAGGCCTTCATGTCCCTTTCAGGTCAGATTTCCTCAGAGTCCTGTTCCCCACTGGGGATCTGGACACATACAAAATTGTTCCTTTGAGACCTGGAGTTCTAATCTGGATGGCTTGGAGCCATTCTGATTTTCTCAGAATGTAACCTAGGTTAGCACAAGCAGCCATAGCTAGTCAACTATGATAGTCAGAACTATTCAAAGCCAACCCTGGACCCACCAGGACTGGAAATGCCTCTGATAGCCACTGGCTTCCCACATCACTTTCTGGGAATGCAGCTTGAATTGAAGGAGGTTTAGGTTGTAATAAGTCTTAGGAATGGTTGTGGCATCTTTCTAATTAAACCCCTTTTCTTGAAGGTATTTTTCCCCCTCTGAATTATAAATCTATTATAGGAAAAGTTTTACAAAGGTATACAAATGAAGTGACATTTAATTTGTTAAAAGGAATAAAATTATACAGAATTGGATATGCCCCAGAAACCCCAGGCTACCAGTGGATGCCTTAGGTCATAATGCAAATATATTTCATTATAATTTTGTTTTACAGTGAATGCAGCATGCATAAATAAGTCAAGAAAAACTAAACTCTGATAACATCAGTTTCAGTTAGTGGCACGTGAGTTCTGTGTGTTTTGGAACTATAGCTTTGAAGATGAATTATTTTAAATGATTTATTATTTCAGGTTTTTGGTGGGTGGGGGTCAAGTTTATGTTATTGGTATAACCTTCTATGACATTCCATAAGGCTAGACTATAGTCTTTCCCTAAGACTCAGTGAGAATGTGACATTGGGAACAGGGAAAGATTTGGGGGACAGAGGTTTGAAAATGAAATATTTATAAAATTCCAAGATTGAAGAAAACACTTTTGTGTTTGCAGTTAGATTATAGCTCCATAAATAAACTGGCCACAGTATGACAACTTAGACCACTTTGAAAAGACTGCATCCCAGTGTCTCTCTCCCTTTTTTCTAATTAAGTTTAGACATCTTCACTGTCTAGTCTGGATTATTTCCCATGCTTATTTAACTTAAAATGTATATGAGTGTATTGCCTCCATGCATGTCTATGTATCATGTATGTGAAGTGCTCATTGTTGTGAGCTGCTATGTGGGTGCTGGGAAATGAATCCAGGTTCTCTGGAGGAGTAACTACAGCTCTTAACCTACCAGCCATTCTCAAGCCCTTGCCACGATAATTTTTTTTAATTTAAATGGAATGTTTAAATTTAATTTTAAAGTGAGAACAGGAAAATGACTCACAATTCAGATTTCATCTCCGAAAATTTATCTCTTTTTGTCAACACAAGAGGCACACAACTTATATACAATAACAACCATTCTCTTTAGCATGAGGCATGTGAGTAGCTTACACAACTTAATCACTTATAAAAACCTTTTTGCCATGATAATTTTATGGGATCCCTAGATGTTAGCTAGACTTAGAATATTGGTTGCAGTTTAGGTCAAAAACCATGCAGACCATATTACAGCCACATGTGTGAGTGTAGCTAGCGTCTTATCAGAAAGTTTGGTACTTAAAGAACTTGGGAATATCTGATCACTACTAGACAATACTGTAGTTAGGAGGCTGGAAAGAATTGGTCTTGTTTTTTCTTTGAATTAGAATGGGAAATATTTGTTATTCAATAGATTTAAACTTCTGAGCTTTCAGTTGCTCTGACTCTGATTTCCTTTAGATCTCCCTGTGTATTGCTGTACTGCAGGTCATTGTAGGTTCATTTTTTAAACTGTTTAAAAATATTTAATTCACTTATTATTATTATTATTATTATCAATATCATTATTATTATTTCTCTCTCTCTTTCTGTGTGTGTGTGAGTGTTGGGGGGTGTATGTGTGTGTGATGACATATGTGTGCCATGGCACATACATTCTGGGGAGCAAACTCAGGTCATGCTATTCCCCAAGGACCTCCTCTCTGGACTTCATTCTCTGCTTCTTCATGCTCAAAGTTCTCCAACAATGGTGACACTCATGGCTGAAGAGGGAAACACTCATCTTAAGAGTTGGAATCTTGTCCAGTAAATACTAAATGACTCTTTAGACATTGTATTTTAAATGAAATGTAGTAATTCCAGGAGCTGGAACCCCACTGCACAGGTTTCCTTGGTAGGGCAATGTGTACCTGATGTCTGTGGTACAGCTCTGTGAATGCTGTATGAAATTAATTGATTTGAAATGTTAAGTGTTTCTTATCTACTTACCACATCCCTCTCTCCTTTCCTTGTGTATCCTATTTTTAAGAAATAATTTTTATCACATTTTAAAAATTTAAATTAAAACAATCTTATTTTAATACTGATCCCAGTTACCTCTCCCTCCAGTCCTCCCATGCCCTCCACCAACCCCCTATCTCACCCCCATCTACTCCCCAGGGTGGGTGAGGCCTCCCATGGGGAGTCTTCAAAGTCTATCATATCATTTGGGGTAGGGCCTAGGTGGTCCCCTATGTATGCAAATTTTTTTTTTTTTGTTAAAATACAACATCATTTCCCTCCATGCCTTTGGAACTTAACACATGCAAAAAATTAGTCCATCCATGCCTCTTTTTTTAAGGAACTTCCAGAGAACTGTGGGAAACAGAGATGCATGAAAATAACTACAAAATAATATGAATGACTAACCATTATGGGAGATCCTGCTATGAGCTTGTCACTGTATTAGGGTCACAGAGAATTTCATTTAGAATAGCTCTCCAAGGCAGATTAAAATTCTTTCTACTTACAGCAAATGAGGAGATATGCATTAAACTTGACTGAAGAACTAGGCTTTATGGTGCCAAAACCAATGGACTTTTGTACAATGTGGCATAACCTCCCCAGAGCAGAATCGTGTACTATGCAGTCTAAATGTTAGCTGTAGAGGGCTGACAAGGAGGTTTAATGAGTAAAGGCTTCAGTAGTCAAGTCTAAGGACCAGAGTTACTCAGGACTTACATGATGGAAGGAAAGAACTGACTCCAATGGATTGTCCTTTGACCTCCTCATGTCACATGTGTATCCTGGCATGTGTGCCCTTAACATCACACAACAAGCAATTGTCATGCAGATCACGTTATATGAGGATGAAGAGAAAGAATGAAGGTACCTGACAGAGTGGGTGAATTACAGGTGATGCTGTAGAATAGGTAGAGTTTAAATTGAGCCTTGAATGATGAGAGTGAGAAGAAAGAAAGCGGGGAGCAGCAGAGTCAGTGTCTTTGTCTGAGTTCTACTGGGATGTGCTTGAAGTCCATAGAGAATAAATGGTTCTTGGAGTTCACACAGTTATTAGAAGCAGAGGCTGGACTAGGCCAGAATCATCCTGTGTAGTTTGAATTGGTGTTCATGCTATCTATACCTTTCATGGGTCCTAATCAAATCACAGCTCACAATTTGTTCAAAAAGTTGACCCAGAGGTTTTAGGGCTGCTACTGGTGAAGGGAGTCATTGCACCTCTGCCTGGAATGAGTACTGTTATTAGCCAGCAGTATTTTAACAGAAAAAAATTCAAGATGTTATAGAAAATCGGTAAAAACAAAGGAAAGAGGTCCTTTGAGATTAAGAAGAGAATAGAAGTTTTATCCTTGTGAATAGAAGATTAAGGTATCATTGGTATGTCAAATTTAGATTGTCATGTATCGGAAGAGGCTGTCTACCTCCACTTTTACCTGTGACTATATTCAATGATGTTTCAAATATATACCAGTGTTCAGAGGTCAGTGTTGGCAAAAATCAATTTTTTTACTTTATTCATTTGAAAAAACAATGACAAAATAACTTGGGATGAAAGGTCTGGTTTTGAAGCTTCAGAGTCCAGGTTTCTTAATTTGGTCTTAACATAAGAGATGGCATCTGATTTATATAAATATACAAAATACACATACTTTTATACACATTTAAATACATGTGTGTATACATATGCATGTAATATTCATGTGTCTATATATGCACATAATAGTCATTTAATTATGTGCTATCTGCAGTAATAAAGGAGGTTGCTTTTATCAATTATGGAATTTGCTTTAATTAGCTCATTAGTGTTAATTATTTAATGACATAAAGATCAGTGCAACATAAAAATTTAAAAGCAATGAATGATTTATGTGTAATTTAGAAGATTATGAATAACAAGATCTTGATTAATCACTAGCAATATCTCTCACTGAATGTAGGGGGAACCTGCTTCTTATATATAATTCATTAAAATTTATTATTATTATACATTCATCACACATACAACATGAAATAATAATAGTTCACAAATCTGTATGTTCCATTTACCAGGCTTCAACAATTGTCAAATTTTTTGCTAGGAAACTTGTTTCATGAATGTCCTACATTTTAATTTTCATCATGTTATTTTTATTAATATTTTTGGCCTACATTTTCATCTTTGCTGAAGTCTCTTGCGGGGATCACACATGTCATGTTGTTTTACTTTAAGGTCACCTGTTGCTGGTAGGTGATTCATGGATGGCAAGGTGTTTGGAAGGTAGTGCTCAGACATGTAGAACGTTCTGAATTCCCTATTCGGCTGATTCTCTTCTTGTCATGTCAGATAACTGTGTCTTTTTCCTTCCATTTTTCTTAGCTTATTGCACTCTGTTTTTTCCTAATTTCTTAGAGTAAGAGCCAGAGACTTTTGTTTGGGATATTTTGCCCTTAATCAGCAAATCAAACTCATATATTTTCGTGAAACACTATATGTGGTGTGTATCACAAATATATATTTTTCTAAATTATTCAGTCAAATGTTTAAAATTTTCTGTGGTTTAATCTTCATCTCATTTATTTATCTGCTTCCCTGATTTTGTGAGACAAGGTCTCACTAGGTCAATCTCAAACTAGTAATTTTCCTGCTGAAGGCTCTTGAGAGCTAGGCTTGTAGATGGGAGCTACCAAATCCTTTGATCTGAGCAATTTAGACAGGTGTGATCTTTTCCCTAGATACATACATACATACATACATACATACATACATACATACATACATAATACATACATACATAATACATACATACATACACACACACACACATACATACATACACACATACACATATTGATGATTTCTTTATTGACATTTTAGTCAGAATTGTCCCATGTTGTGCCATGCTCTGGATGGCCCTGTAGATAGATTTATTTTATATAAACATTTATATAAATGTCCATGTTGACAAACATTTACATATACAAATCCCTCTTTAGTTGAGGAGGTAAGAACTCTCTAGTGGCTTGGATGCTTTGTTTTTCTGATCTTCAGCTTGAACCCTGATACCTATCTCTGGGCTTTTAATTGTGTTGCAGGAGAAAGCCTTTGTTCAGTTGTAAAACTTTCTCTTTGTATTTAAGTCTTTGTAATTCTGCTGTCTTGTCATCCAGTTCACCTATCTTTTCTTCTGCTTTGTCCTTTTTTGCCTATTGAAGGGCATCATCATTTTTTTTTACATTTCTTCTAACATTCAGTTTTGATTTAAAAAAAAAGTAGTTTCAGATTTCTTCCAAAACTTTTAAGCCCTTCCTAAATCAAGTTTCACTAGATTCTATCTCACTTAGTAGAGACATTTTATTGTTCTTGCAGGCTAAATCCATATTCTGGGTCATCCGTCAGCCTGTTCCTATTGATTGTCATTTCCCCTTTTCATCACATTTTCTACAGTTTCACATTTTATAATTTTCATCCTATGGAAGTCATTTTGTGTCAAAAGTCGTAGAAACTTCTAGGAAAGAGAATCTGCCTTCCTTTGCCCTGCTGCTAGGTTGGGTGCTGAGTCAGGGTCTCCTGTGGTTGAGCAGGTGCACAGGGCTTTGTGGCAGATGTAGTTAGATTCAGTTTCTGTTGGTTCAAACACTTTGCAGTCAGTATTAGAATTTTCCTTTTCATGGGTCTTGAGAAAGAAGCACATTTATTCTCCAGAGATGCATTGACATTTGAAAGTTCAAGGTTTTTGAGTTACCAGAGGTTGGTTGTATTTGGTTCCCAGAAACATTGTACCCTCTCCTTTTCTGTCTCAGAGAAAAATCTCTGTCTGTCTTGCTTCCTTGTTTCCCAGGACAATGTTCTCAATTCTCTGTTCTGCTCCTAGCCTTCTGTGGCTACTGCCTCGAAGTCAATGAAGACATAGTGAATATCTCATACCACCAAGGCAATCTTTGTCCTCCCCCTTCCCTCCTTCTATCTGTAGTCTTCAGTATTTTCTGTGATGAACTTTGGTTAAGGACTAGAGCACTGGAGGGGAGGTCTCTCATTTTTTTTTGCTCTAACTTTTGGCATCTGTCTCCATCACCCAGTGATAATATTGTGGATAATAAGTAGTTGACCATTGGGAGATGATTCTACAAAGACTTAGTAGTCTCCTTGGGACTCTGATATGAAGACATATGTTCATAATTTATTGAGAGATGACCAGATTTTGCTCATGGTCTACCAGTAGAGATTAGCACCTTCCATGACCATTCATCAACAATAAAACTAGCAATGTGAGTGTCTTCTAGAAAGTACATGGTACATGGAGATTTAATCCTCTTAAGATTGTCTTAGTCATTAGTTCCCTAGAATATTTAAAAGCTATATGTTAGTCTTTCTTTTGCTTTGGTTTTTGCTATCTTTAAATGGTACCTATCGATGCTGTAGAAATTACTGTAATGTTAACACCTTAAAACAACACAAATGTGTTATTTTATGATTCTGGAGGTCAGAAGTCTGGAATGACCAATGGAAGAGACTAGATGACATAGCTGAATCCACGAATCTACAGGTAATTGATTTTTAACAGAGTTGGACAAATTATGGATTGCGAAAGGACATAGTCTTCAAAAATGGTGCTGGAATTCCACAGTGAAGAATATTGAAATGGGACTCCAATCTCTCACCCTTTGCAAAAATAAACTGAAAATGAGTCAAAGACCTTAATGTCAAAACTCATTATAGAAAACATGTGGAGAACACCCCAAGATGTTGGCGTAGACAATTATTTCTCTGAACAGGACTCCAGTATTTGAGGAAATAATGGCAAGGATTGACAGAAAGGACCACATTGAACTGAAAGCTCCTGTACAGTTTAGGGAATAGGCAATGAGACATCTCAGTTGGCAAATATCCTTGCTGTTATGCCTGAGAGCATGTGTCTGACCCCTTAGACCCACATGGTGGAAGAGGAAAACTGACTCTCCCAAGTTGTCCTCTAACCTACACGTGTGCTCTGGACAGCCTTCTACAATGACTGGTATTTCTACTATATCAAAAACTCAAAAAATAATAATAAAAACAGTGAATCAAATAAAAAAAACAGACAATACCCGACACACACCTTTCAAAAGAAGTTTAAATGGCTGGAAACTATGAGAAAAGGGCTTGGTATCATGAAATATCTGTGGATGGCAAATCAAAGTCATATTAAATTCCATGTTACTCCAATCAGAGTATCTATTATCATCAACAAAACCTTCAAGAACAACCATAACAGCCCCCTTCAAAAACAAAATAAAACACGTGCTTAGAAGGAAAAAATAACAAGTACTGGCAAGGATGTGAGGAAGAAGGAAGTGATCAGTGGACATGTAAATTAATACCACCACTATGGAAAACCCTGGAGGGTCTTGAAAAAAAAAAACTAGCAATGCAACAATCAGATGACATGCTTCAGGGTCTTCCTCAGTACACTTGGGGGCTTTAACTTGTTGGTCTAACTAAGTTTGTAACTAAGTTTGATTTGCTGATGGTCAAACATGCATGCATGGGGTCATTTGATACACAATTGGCACCTGTTCCATTGACCCTCCCAAGACTTCAGATCTTGTATTCTTCCAAGGTAGAAATCTGTCTAATACCTCATGGGGTGACTTCTTTCTATGGTAATTGGCCCTAGAAGAAATATCCCAAAATAAAATTTCTCATCATCATCCAAGTAACTTGGCAATGGTAAACCAAGTAATATCAGAATTCCACCATCCACAGCTTCCCTTTGTGGGCAGTTTTGCCCATAATGAATGCCTACCCACCACAATTAGTCATTTCAGTACCCTATATTTTAGAACTATTCATATGTGATTTATAAATAGCTGGCATAGAAAAGTACTTTAGCTTAATAATGCCCTCTATTTTAGATGACACTAAATATCCTGCTATTGTAAAGAAAATAAACAACAAACTTCATATTAAATGCTAATCCCACTTCATTATTACTGGTTCATCCTCTGCATAGGGTTGAAACAATAAGACACTTAAGTAAAAGCCCGAGTGGTAATTATACTTTATGTTGTCCGTAATTAAAACTTCTATAAAAAAGAACACTTTCTTCCCTTGGCTTACAGCATTTCATAAGCTTTTGCTATGTCCATTTTTTACATTTTGAGCAGAAAAAAAAAGCTACATGAAAATATTGTGCCCCATCAATTTCCAAGCACAATGGAGAATGACATGGTGCTTTTACGTGCTTTCTTTTCTGAACAAAGTCCAGGCCCAGAAGCACAGTACTTCCAGCCACTCATTTGTCGTGACGGGCAGGCTGCAGAACATAGATATAGCAATCTGCCTGGCTGATTTCTGCTACCCATTGGGAATCGTGGACACGGTCCCAGCAGGTTGAAAGCTCTGCACCCACGCACTACAGAATGCTGTGATTACAGCAGGTAGGTGGCTCGGGTGGTGGAGAACTTTCGAAGGTGGGAGTCCAGATAATGGGACATGTTATTTACTGGAGTTTGTGGGACACGCACTGTAATTGTATGCTTGGTATAACATCTGATTGTTGTGCCGTTCATACTCTCTGGAAGCCAACCCCCCCATGTAAGTGATAACCCACTGGAGCTTTTGTTCTGGGTGCAATTGAAACAGGCAAAATGAATAGCAACTGATTAATTGAAGCAGGTCACATTTTTGGAAAACAAATCAAAGTGATTTGCATGAATCACAGTTTGTTACATAATACATTTTGAGGGCACAAATTACCTTTTTAGAGCTTAAGATACATATATACACACTGGAACAAAAAGAAATATAATAAACTGGGCCATAACCACATAATTCACATTGAATACTGAATGCCACGGCTGATGTGAAACAAACGATTTTCCAATAAACTACTCAGGCAGAACCATATCTGTTCTAAAATTTCAAATGAGTATTATTTATAATACCAATAATTCTTCTCTATTGTTAACGATGAGATGACGGAACAATTTGTTTTACATATTAGTTTGGGGTTGTGTATTCCCAAGTTGGGAAACAATCTATACTCATGTCCCAGAAGATATAGCAAAGAAATACAAGTCTGAGAGAAGCATTTTGAGGGCTGAAAACTTTTGGAACTGAATTATGTTTACCCCTTTGAATGATTTTTTCTCTTCTATTTTTAAATAAAAGGGAACCAGTAAGAAGTGTTATCAACTAAAAAATTTCTAGTTTTAACATCTATAATTGATTTTATTGTTGTTTTATTTTTATGTGTATGGGTTTCTGGATTGCATGTATGTCTGTGTACAACATGTGTGCCTAGTGAGTGCAGAGGTTGGAAGAGGACATTAGTTCTCCTGGAACTCAGTTACCAATGATTGTCAGCTGCCATGTGGGTGCTGGGAGTCAAAACCCAGCTTCTCTGGAACATAGACAGTGCACTTAACCACGGAGCAAGTTCTCCAGCCCATATTTGTTTGTTTATGAGACAAGATCTCACTACGTAGCCCTGATTGTCATGGCACTCCAAGGTTGGCCTTGAACTTGTGTTGAGACTTCTGCCTCTTCCTCCAGAGCTCTTGGATTACAGATGTGCACCACCATGCTCTGATTAATAATAGATAATAGGAATAGTTTTTATTATACTTATATTATTTTTTTTGATGCTATGAATTGAATGTAGGGTCTTGGGAATGCCAAGCTATTCTAAGGTATCCTTAGGTCTGTTCTAAGCTGTGCCTGAAACACCTACTGTTTGCTTGTACTTATTATCTGTATCACTCCTATTAATAAAAATTAAGATTGTGAAATATCACATAAACAAATGAATTACAAACTTCATTGATGAGCACACACACACACTTATATATTCTTCACAGTTTCATTTTGGGTGGATAGAGGCAGATGCATACACTAGAAAACATTCTTAGCAAAACACTTAAAAGCATACTATAATATTGGGTTAGGAAATTTGTATATACATATATGTATTATATATGTGTATTGCTTCATAATTTTCTACCAAACATTTTCCATATCAGTAAATACATTTCTCCATCATTGTTGAGTACTATTATTTGTTTTACCCCAACCTACCATCATAACTTAGTTCTTTATAATAATAAAAGATCAAATAACACACAGCCATAGAATTTAAACATACTTGGTTATTGAGATTGTTGAAATATGTTCCAAGAGTTAGAGTTATTGGAAGATTTTTGAAGAGCTTTGGCTAATACTGCATAATCGCCTCTGAGCCTATCTTAGAAAGCAACTCCTGATCGCAAGTTCCATGGCTCATAATTACACACAAAATTTTCATTCTAGAGTGTGCTGGATTGCCTAACTTCTTCCTTCTTTTTCTCTTTCCTTTTTGCCCCTTCATTCCTTTCTTTTTTTTTTAAAGACAGACAAGCAACAAAATGAGATTTTTACTTTTTCCAAATGCAAAATCTCTCATTTTATAGAAATTTAATCAAAAGGTGAATTAAATAATTTCCCACCTGTGCATTGAATCATCTAGGAAAGATTTTTCACTTCTAAGAATTCCAGGGCTCCACACTGCCCTGTTTGTGTCTTCCTCCTTACCCTGTCACCACACACCTTAAGGACATTTCCATGTGTAAACTGTGTTCTTTTACTTCCTTGACAAAGAAACATGTGCAGTATAATGTGCCCAAACCAGGCTTTTGATTACTCTTTGAGAGGCTGCTAGCACCATGAGCTGGAGATAGAATGACTGAAAGCTCTCTGCTGATCACCTCTCACACAGAGATTCCCTTCGAGGGGTAGCATATGTTGCTGTAGACACATGCTTCAGCCTTATTGTAGCTTGGGGTTTTCTGAATTCTTTGGTATTTGTTTTATCTCTTTCTGAACAGTACATACAGAAAACTTAAAACCTGTATGAACATGCATGTGTGTGTGTGTGTGTGTGTGTGTGTGTGCGCGCACACACACACACACACACACACACACACACACACACACACACTCATGTAGATTTGAAAGGGAACCAAAGTGTTTAGAAAATAATGGACAAATATAATAAAGTTAAAATTTAGGATAATTTTTGGCTGGTAAAATGTGAATATACTTATTTTTTTCTCCTCATAAAAAATCTATGTGACTTATAAAATCATATTAATGGGTTTCTAAGTGAGCTTCTTCTTCTTCTTCTTCTTCTTCTTCTTCTTCTTCTTCTTCTTCTTCTTCTTCTTCTTTCTTCTTTCTTCTTCTTCTTTCTTCTTCTTTCCTCCTCCTCCTCCATCTCCTCCTCCTCCTTCTTCTTCTTCTGTTTTTTTTTTTGAGACAGGCTTTTCTTTGAAGGTCTGGCTCTCCTGGTACTCACTATGTAGTCTAGGCTGGCTTAAAAACTCAGAGATTTTCCTGCCTCTGCCTTCCATGTGTAGGGACTAAAGGCACGTACCCCCCCCCCAGATGAAATATTCTTAATATAAAACTTTTATGAAGAAGACTATATCCAGGCATGAAAACATTTATGCAGTATATCAGAATTGTAATATTCGTAAATCTCTCACTTGAAGCATTTCCCTTTTTTTTCTAGTTGCTAAATACCAGAAGCCATCACTGATAGTCGATTTTTTGGACAGTAAGTATGTACATAAGATAATTTCGTGTTACTTTAAGACAATAGAGTAATGGCAACACTTTTATAAAGCTGAGGCCCCTGTGCTATGAGCGCATCTTGAGCTGGCTGGTATGTGTTTTTGCATGAACACACCTATAGTTAAGATGCTTCCTATTGTAGGTCATCTGCCTTGGCGTCTACAGATCTCTTGGTTTTGGTTCAGACTTGTTTCATATATTATTGGGGATTAAACTTGTTGGTTCCAGTTCCATCTTTCCCATTAGATACTCATTAATAAAACCCTAGATGCCCATTACTCATCTCATCAAAACATTCAAGATGGCAGTTAATTCACCTAAGGTTTTCACATTTGATGACTTCCTCATGGGTGTTAATTGGGTTTCTTGGAATTTTCCATCAATCACAGCCTATCTAGATTTTGCTACTCTGAAAGAATCCATTTGTGAGACACATGTTTTACACTGAATGTACACAAGAAAAATTAAAGGGTTCACTTTCAACCATGACTCATGTCTGCTTTGACTGAAGTGGAGGGCACAATTTGGCTTCTCCATGACTTCTTCTTTAAAAGAAGAAAATACAGTGAAGAGCTGTTATGCTCTTTTCCCTAGCTCACTTCACTCATAACTGGCTCACAGCATCACAAGAAATGATGAGGACATTCAGAAAGAACATTTTACCAATAGTCAGTGTGGGCCCCTGTCATGGAGAAGTCTGAGGGACAGTTGAGTTGTGGTGTCATACTTTGAACAACATTGAAATCTGGGTCTTCATCTGTAATTCCTAACCTTCAGAAATGATGTTTACACTGGATCATCCCAGCTCTTCAATGGCATTACAAATCTATTAGCTGAGAAATTAGGTGGTTTTGGAAAATGTTATGCTCATTTCTCAATCTTACTACATATAGGCAGTACCATTTCTTTGTTTTTATTTTTTCCACTCATTTATTTAGCTCATAAATAAAGTCATGCACAATTATGATACATAATACAGTATGTTCACAATTGCATGGCTAAATTAAACCAATTAACATGTTATATCACACATATTCATCATTTTTGTTTTGAGAATAAAGTATACTATCTCACAACTTTTAAAATATAGCATATTGTTGTCAACCATATTTATCATGCTCTCAATAGACCTCAAGACTTCACAGAGTCCATGCCTCTTGTCCAACTGCAGTTTTATATCCTTAAACCAATTGTTTCCCCATTGTTAAAAGACCAACATTGAAGCCTAATAGCCACAATTCTGTTCTCTGTTTCCATAAGTTCATCATTTCTAGGTTACACATAAAAAGGCAGTCCCATTTCTATTCATATATTTTCATTCACTTTTGAAGAAATGCATTTTTTTTCAGAGAAACTGATTCAGTTTTACACATACACATAATGCATTCTGGTTTCCCTTACTATCTACCTTCCTACCCTTGTCACTCTCTTTCCATACAAGTCCCCTTATTATATAAATATTTTCTTGCTTTGTTTTGTAAGCCACTGAGTTTAAGCAGGACCAACTTTTTGACCATGAAATTGTTGTTACAACCAGGTGGGCTCAACTGTGAGTACTCAGTGACTACCCCACCACAGAAATCTGTCAGAAACTGATAGTTCACTAAGAATTGATAGAGTCACAGGAGACCTTTCTTGATCCATAATTGACTAATGACAGGTACAGTCTTGTGCAGGTTCTTGGAGACAACTTCAGCTACTGTAGAAGTATTGTGATGCTTGTGCCATACCTAGAATGTAACATTTCACAGTCCCCTTTCTTATCTTTTGGCTCTTAATTTTCTTTCATCCACAACACTGAAATGTTCCAAAAGCCTCAAAGAAAGTGTATAAATGTCCTATATAAGTCCAAGCACTCAACCATCACTTATTCTCATGACCTAGAACAGCCATGAGTCTTTGCATTCTTTGCTTTTCAATGTGGAGAGAAGTTTCTCTGATTAAGGCAGAGAGCAGCATTTGTCTATGAGCATACACATAAATATTTAGAAGGGTGTTTGGAGTCATGTCAATTTAGCTACACAAAAATTGCAGACTTCTTCCCAAGACCTAAGAGCTCCCCAGTCATGGAACTGTGACTAGCTTTATAGTACCAGGAATGAATCCTCAAATCCAAAGACCAGTTGGTTACCTCCACAACAGTTATACCACTATTCCATCAGTGGACACCTCTAACTTGGGAAGTTGGCATTCAAAGCACAAAGCAATTCTTTCTTCAAACTGCAATAACATTCTGTTTTTCTTTTCACTGAGATGTAGCAATAACAACAAAAATGTATGGTTGTAAAAATTGGTAAATATTTTGCTTTTGTTACTACTATTGTCTAGAATGATTGCAATTTAGTTACAGTATATTCCAAACAAGGAGTTATTTTGTAGCAGACATAGGCTTGGCCCTCATTTGAACTGAGCACATCGTTGCCACTTTAAAGCATTGTGCTTGGTCTGAAACTAGAGCCATATCAGCTCTTGGGCTGAATTAGCAGTTGTCTTACCCACTCCTGTATCTTCAAGGTCAAATAAATAAGAGATATTTATAGTTCCAGGCTTCTCCTTAAGCCAACAAACTTCCAGGATATGAAGTATAGGTCACAACAAGACTCTGATAATAATTCATTTTAAGGTCCAGGTTTCAAGAGCCCCAGCATTTTCCTGTAGTCTCTGTTGTCTTGCTAAACCATTTCCTTTCTGAGGTCTTGTGCTTGGATCTGCATATATTTACATGTTTTAGGATATAAGATTTTTAGCTACACATTATGTAAAATAGAGGTCAATCCTCTGACAAGGTGATTTTATTTTCTTCCCAATTTGCTTACTCTAAAAAAATAAAGAAATAACACAAATAGAAAGAATTAAAAAAAAGATTCCCCCCTCCTGCAAGGTCTTTTAACTATGACAATCCAGACAACTGCTGTTTTCCTGTTACTATGTAGAGAACATAATTTTCTTTGTAACTTCTGAGATGTTTTGCTTCAAGTTGGTGTGATCTCTGTTGTACCCAGAGGTAAAATGATCACAGCTCACAGGAGTATCTCATGGTGTCTCCACGTGCCAGGCTGGGTCTCAAGACCAGATAAAGACTCAAAATCTTCCTGGGGTTTGGGGGTCTTAGCTTGATTTTTTAAAAGTAAAAGTTATAGTCAGAGAAAAATCAGTGTGTCAGACCTGTTTGACTCTGAGGCAATTGTGGTTCTTAAACCTGCAATCATATTTCTACTGTAGCATCTTTTCTTCTGAGCCAGTATTTGGTTTCATAGTTTCATATATCAAGCCTAACTCTTAAGTGGGTTTGGGCATGGGTTTGGGAATGAAGAAGAACTATTAATGAACAAATATAGTAAAACTCCACATGCTATATTTCTTAGTGCTAAAAGAGGTTTCTTTTCTCACCCACAAGAGGTTCTTCTTCTGTTTGTTACAGGAAGATTTCTCATGAAAGAATCCATGACTTTGAATCTTTCTCCCTAGAGCAGGTCAGTGTCCAACCTGCTCCATTATTTACAGGAAACAAAGTCTTCACCTGTACTCACTGTGCTCAAATCATGTCTGTACCCCTTTCCTAAAGAGTACCATCTTTAAAGATAAATTATGACTACTGGATATTTGAAACTCATGTTGGTGCTTGATAAGATTGACTACATCACCAACCATGAGGCTATTGTCAAGAGAAAAAGTGTATTCCCTTAGTATCACAAGCCAAACTCTCTTATTTACAGAAAAACAGCAGTTACACAAGGCCAATGTTTTCTGAATAGATGTTATTTAGAAAAAACAGAGCCCCAATGTTTGACACAGAATTCTGTATCATAAATCTTGTGTTAAAGTGCATGGTTATTAGCATTTTATAATTTATATGCATTATGCATGTTAAAATACATCTGATAATTAATCAGTCATCCATGTGTAATTGCATATAGATATCAAAAAATGGTTTTCTACATACTGCTAACAACTGCAGAGTAGAATCAGAGTGTATTTCCAAGGTTTGATTCACATACTGCTTAAAAAACCAATAATGGATCAAACAAACATTAAGATTAATAATTTCAGTTCGTCATTTCATTAATTTCTGAAGACCATGACAGGAATCAGATAACCTACAGGTGATGCTACTGTATTTATATTCCATTAAGCATTTACCATTTGGTTACTGCTTTCTGGACAAAGATTAACAATGCTCATCTAGTCCAGAGGATAATGACTGTGATGGTTTGAATGAGAATGGCCCCCATAGGTTCATATATTTGAATGCTTGATCCTCAGTCAGTTGATAGAATTTGGACAGATTAGGTAGTGTAGCCTTTCTGGAGAAGGTGGGTCATGGGGGTGGGATTTGAGGTTTCAAAAGCTTCCTGACATTTTTAGTGTGCTTTCTTTCTGCCTTGTGTTCAAAGATACAGATGTGAGCTCTCAATTATTCCTGCTGCCTTGCCTTTGCGCCACCATCATGGGCTTGAATCCTCTGAAAACATCATAAACTCATTTAAATACTTTCTTTTATAAATAATTTTTGTCATGGCATTTTATGATGACATCAGAAAAGTAATGAATACAAGACCAAACTCCTTAGCAAAAAGTGTAAATGTTCATTGTCTGAGTTTTTGTTAGTATATGTGGACGGTTGATGAATGTGGTCTCTTTTCTCAGCAAAGATCCTAGACCCTGGCTAAGGCTTTTTGGTAGAAGAACACATAGATTGAATGCTTATGTCTTAGATGAAGATGTGCTTAGGGACAGAAGGAGGTTTTTAGAACTGACTCACAGAGACAAAGCATTATGGAAAGGGTGGGTTCTTGACGTGATTCCTATTGGATTTCAAGAGCAATGAGGCATTGCCTGTGGGCAGAGTGCATTTATATTCTTATACATTCACCTCCTAGTTTTTCTTCCATAACTCACTTGTTAACTGTATTTCAGTGATCCCAATTCTTATTTTCCTCTTTAGTTTAAAAATGATTACCATATGTCTTACTTTTCTACTCAGTGACAAAACACAACAATCAAGGCAACTTCTAAAAGAAAACATTTAATATGAGGCTTATTGGTCAGAAGGCGAGTCATTGACCATCATGGTGGGGAGCATGGCACCAAGCAGGCAGACATGGTGCTGAAGCAGTAGCTAAGAGCCTACATCTCTATTTGTAAGCAGCAATCAGAGAGAAAGAGACTTGACCTAGCATGAGCTTTTGACACTTCAAAGATCACCTCCAGCAACACACCTCTTCCCACAAGATTCCATCTCCTAATTCCTCCCAATTACTTCTACCAATTAGGACCAAATAGTCAAACACATGAGCCCTATGGGGGTCATTCTTATTCAAAGTAACACATCATTATCTTTGTCCAAGTTAAGAATGAATGTCCTAACTCAATAGTATAGCACTTGCAGGTATAATCTCTAGTCCCTGAGTTTGATCCCTAACTCAAGAAAAATCAACCAGTGGACCAACCAATCAACCACCCACTCAACCAACTAGAAAAACAGTAAATTGTTCTTGACAGAGATTGTGGAATTAGTAAATTTATAAATAAAAATTCTTATTATTTATATGTGTTCTTCCCATATACATAAATATATTTCACCTTTTAATTGAACCATGTATTTGGGAAAAAGCAATAGTTTGTGTATGAGACAAAGACTTTATCATTGATAAAGACTTTATTATTGGTAAACTTATAAATTAACTGGGGAAATAAGTTGGACACTCAGTAAATTAATAGGAAACAAGGAGGTGCTGACTTATTTGATATAACTCAACATAGTAAGGTATAAAATATCACCTGAGTCATGATGACATTATTTGAGGCATCTTCTTCTGGAAGGTTCTTTGTTATAAAGTCTTTCCATAGAATAGACAAGAAATTGAAACATTAAAGTTAGGAAAGAACACTTCACATTAATGTTGCAATGATGAGAGTGTGGATGGTTAACTTAATGGCAGTTAAACTCCTTTACAACCTTGTAACAATAAGTCTTTATGCCAATCCTGCTCCAGCCCTGCTTCCACGTGGGTGCTTTCTGCCAGGCTGCCTGAGTTCAGCCCACCAAGTGAGGGCCCCAAATAACACAGAGAGACTTATATGAGGTACAAATGCTGCTTGGCCAATGACTAGGATTTCTCATCTGCCAGCTCAGTTTTAATTATAATAAATCTATGTATTTTATAAGACTTATCTTATAGAGGACACCTGCCACTGGCGTCCTCATCCTGGGATCACATGGTGGCTCAGAGCAGAGAGCAGGAGTAAGAGTGCCTGAAACTATTCTGTATGGGATCATCCCACTTTTGACACCATTCTGTTACAGTAAGTCTTTATTCCATAGCCACCTGAGCCCCTCCACCACATGGGCACTTTCTGCCAGGCAGCCCACGTTCTGCTGCTGTTTGACTAGTCTCAGGAAGGTGGCACGTGGTGGTGAGAGCTCAGAATCCTAACCCTAGAACTTTCAAGGGTTGCAGGCCATCTCAAGAGTGCCGTGTCCAACCCCCAGGAGCACAGGACAGCACCAGCATATTGAAGCTACTCTGATGATGCCACACAGTGGCTCGAAAGCGCAGGCTGCAGCAGCAGGTTCCCCTCTTCCTCTGGGAACCTTGGGGTGTGGGTTCATCCCACTCTTATAAAATATATAGATTTATGATAATCAAGACTGAGCCAGCAGATGAGAAATCCTAGTCATTGGCCAAGCAGCATTTGTACCTAATATAAGTCTCTGTGTGTTACTTGGGACCTTAACGTGGCTGCGGGTGGAATTTGGGTGGCCTGGCGGAAAGCATCCATGTGGCGGGAGGGGCTCTCGTGGCTATGGAGTAAAGACTTATTGTTACAGAATGGTGTCAGTGAGTAGGATGACCCCATACACAACCTCAAGGTTTCACTAACTACGAGGCAATCACCACATTGGTATGGATGCAGTGTTTAGGAGAACATGATCACACCCTTACTCAAGCCTGTATCTCCATATTTGGTCCTCAGACTCCTGGAGAGCAAACTTTTATGGACCACCATAAAAGTTTTTGATTTTTATTTATTTTTTTCATTGTTTGAGGTAATGGTGTGAGATAATTCTTACACAATAGTGTGAGATAATTTTTACATCGAGATAACATTTTCTATATATGCCCTTTTCTTGTTAATGTTCACAATACTCTTGGGATTGGTCTTATTCTTCCCTCTCCCATTTGGTTCCACTAACGTTTTACTAGTCTTTGATGTTCACCACACCCTCCATGAGCTTTTCATTGTTCATAGGTATCACTGGGAGGAAGTTTCCATCATTATTTCAGAGTTAATGCAAATTCATCTGAAAATAAACTTGTTTCCATAACTACTATTTTTTAACTTAACCATATAGTTTCTTTTCCTCAGTAATTCTTCAGTAATTACTTTTCTACAAAATTAGCTTAAAAATGGGGGAATGAAAGAATGTTTCTGCGATAAAGGCATTCAGGTAGTTTTCATCTTATTTTTGACTCCTACTTTACTTACTCCAGGGCTGGGACATCCAGCACATGACTGGGGAGTGCTCTGTGGCATGGGCATCTTCATGGACCATCATGTGACATCACTCAGACAGAGTCATTCCACTTGCTGAAATGTGTGTGCCCCCCTTACACATCCATTCAAATGTAGTAACTAAAGAGGGTAGAAACATTTATTTTTTCCTTTGATTTTTATTGAATTTATTTTTCTGATTAGAAAAAAGCAAACATGCCATCAGAATTTTCCAGCTTTCTGGTTGTCTTCCATATATTTTCAGTGATTTACTTCATTTCAGATTACTTATACATATAAATCCATTAAGGAATTATGCTTGGAGCAAACAGCTAGCACGCGAACTTATATAAAGATGCAAGGGGTGGTTATAAAATTTATCAGCTAGTCAGTTATGAACTGTTTTGACAAAGAAATGTATGGTTTTGTTAAAATACCACTATATGTATCCTTGTGTACACTCTGGCTTTTATTTCTGGGTATTTATGTAGAATGTCATATTCTTTCTTAGCTCTTTTTAGCCAGTAATTATTGCTGACAACAACCTAGGCCCTGGCACTGTTTGCAGTCAGCTCTGGCTGCGAAGAGGAGCAATCTAGACCATAGCTGGCTGCAGTTAAATTAAATTATCATAGAGATGCAATATAGTCTGCTACACCATTCTAGCTGTGAATCCAGGATTGAAAAAAGATTGATGGACAAGGGGAAAGGATCAACAAATAACTACATGGGTGGTACTACGAGATGCCTACCTCTACAAATATTGATGTACATAAGCAGAGTGTGGCTCAAAGATTGCATCTTCCCCTAAAGGGGAGAGCTGTTTGCTTGTTTTCTCTTTAAGTACCAAATATCAAGTGATAATGGCAACGTGTTCTTGTCATGTCTATGTAAGCCCATGGGACACCTGGGGTAGAGCTTGTCCTGATATAAGGAACATGAAATCATCACAGGATGAGGTCACAGGCTCTGTGTGATTAAAGATGACTACTTTCACCCTGAGAAAATGTCTTTAAAATGACCAAAAAATAATTTCAAGCCTTTGCTTGGCACAATACTGTGGATATGAATTTTTAAGCAATAAAAAGAGAAAAGCAGATGTAAAATATATTGAGGTGTATGGATTGAATGAATCAACTACATAAGGGGGAATACTTTTCTTTAGGAATAACCTGTAAAACCAATTTTAGTTCCAAAGATTAAATGGAAGCCTATTGAATGTTGTGCTGTGGATTGAAGCCAGGGCTTGACACATGCCAGGCAAGGGCTATACCCCCGAGGTGTATCTCTAACCCTGAAAGTCTTGTTTTTTTTTAATAAAACAAAATTAATTAGACCACTTATCCTTTTAATAATAAAGGCTTCATGAGATAGTGAGGCTGCAGTGAAGACTAAATAAAAGGGATTTACAAAAAACAGTGGTTTACTTTTGCAAGTTCTCAAGAAGAGCTTGGAAAAAGAAACACATAGAAAAATACACCATGGAAATTTTAGTCACCCAAATCTCTAAACTGTACACCAACTACAATGGTTTTGTTCACAGCTGGGATGATTGCTACATACTCAGTTGCTAGCTTGAAATCCAGAAAAATAGAGCATGTACAGTCTCGTCTAATAGTTTTATAAGACACCAATCTAGATTTCCAGAAAGCATAGGTTAAAAATAATCATAAAAATGGACTTAAAATTCTGAGGGGCTCAGAAGTCAATATAAGTCAAATCAGACCATTGTGAAATAGGCATGTGTAATGTCAAAACGGTAGAATAGGTTTGTATGTGAAAAGAACCAACTGAGACAATATATATTTTATTCGTAGTATTACTATAGGTTGTTTACTGTCTTATGTTAAAACAGAGTCTACAATTTTACATAACATGAGTTATAAAAAGTCAGATATCCCTTTGTCATCCCTATTTATATTGGTATTGAATTTTTTTTTTTTTTTTGCTATGGCTTGATAACTCAGACACTGAAATCAAATCTCTGACACCATGAGCCAAAATAAGTCTTTCTTCCCTTTAAGCTGTTTTGCCAGCTATTTGTCAAGTGTCTGAAAAAGCTGGCTCACTAAGCAGTCTGTGTAGGGTATCACTCAGTGAATGACTTCAGGAGAGAAATACCACAGGATGGCTTAGAATGCAGAATACAAACTCATTGTGCCTCAAGCATAGTGCGAAAGTGCTCATGAGAGGTAAGATGATAGACACACACAGGGGTGAACATGTAGCTCTGGGTAGGAAATCTATCTTGTATTCTGATGAAGCCGTTTTGGGGTTCGAAGCCGGGGAATGATGATGTAGGGAGAATGGGTCAGCAGAGGAAAGAATGGAAAAAGTTAATTGGTTAGGATGCCATTGTGTTAGTCTGAGGCCGAGATGTTTAAACTGTGATGAACAAGGCAGATATGATGGTTCCATGGAACACACATGCAGCCAATCCCGGAAGAGAAACCAGGTACTGCAGGTAGACAGAATGAAGAAATTAAAAATGATTCCTAGAATCTTAACTTGAGATTCCAAGGAGTGCCCCCTGCCCCCCCCCCAAGAAAAACCAGGTGAAAACATGAGGAGCAGGATTAATATAATGCACAAGTTTGTGAATGTGTTTGGTACAACTCCTTAATAAGGAGTAAGCAGATAGGATGTGAGATATTGAGAGCCTGGCTTATGGATAGTATTTGAAACAGGCAATCTTCCCCACTTCCTAAAACAGGCCACCAGCTGGGGGCCAATCCTTTAACACACTTGAGTGGCATTTCACATTCAAACCGTAACAGTGTTCTTCTCTTGAACATTGTAAACTGATTCGTTCTCACCCATCAGCTTAAAAGCCTTTCCAAACAGGTCCTGCAAACTCAGTAAAGACAGGGCTGTCGTCATCTCAACTTTCACCCTTAACTGTTCTCTAGCACCTGTGACATGATCAACACATAGTGGAAACTCAGTAAATATTTACCAGATGAATGAAGAAATGAGCTATGCTTTTTTCCTCGTTAACAGAAAGATGAAGGAACTGAATTAAATGATGGTTGGGCTTCCTGAAGCTCAATCATGTTGAGCAAGTGGGTCATCAGTAATTTGAATCTACTCTATTCCATACAATCATTACGTAATATTAATTACATCTATTTGTAGGAACTGTGCATGCCAGAATCAGTTCTTCAAAGCTGTCTTGACACACAATTGAGGACAGTGCCTGTTACCTATGGCCTTTGCGGCTATTCTTTCTATACTAGAGGTGTTTACCTTCAGTTTTCTCTGTTCTTAGTGTTGTAGCGAAGGTCAGTAATGTTTTCCTTGTGTTAGTTCATTCTTCCGTAAAAAATTTCAAAGTTCTGTCAGAGGTGCCCACAGGTAAGGAGCTGAAGAACATCCTCATGGTCCTCCTTATTCTGGGACCAGAGGCATGTGAGCCGGGTGGAGATGTTCTAGTTTGTCAAAATCCTGATCCTGGTGATATACAAAAGAATTATGTCTTATGATTTTGCATCAAAGAACTGGATTTCAATTGATTTGGTTTATGATGATGAATGCAGTTTGTTGGAAGGCCTGGTTTTTGGGAGGAGGATGCTTCCTCTGGTAAATATCACTCAGGTGACACATGGATGTTAAAGTCAAAGCAGTGAGGCTGGAAAGATGGCTCAGTGGGTGAGCAGATTTCTGGGCAAGCATGAGGACCAATTTCAGATTCCCAGCACTTACATCAAAAGCCATATGTGGTGCCAAGCCTGTGACTCTACTGCTGAGTTGCTGGAAGTGAGACAAGCAGATCTCAGGGCTTGCTGGCCAGTCAATCCAGCAAAACAATGAGCTCTAGGTTTAGGGAGAGGCCATCAAAACCCAAGACTGTATGATAAAAGAAGATACCAAAAGTTGACCTCTGTTCTTCACACATTCATAACCAAGCATGTACACACACACAAACACACACACACACACACACACACACACACACACACACACACACACACACACACACACCAGTGTCAACCACCTGTCCCACGACATAGCATACCCATCTTGGTTTCCACATGTTTGTATTTTACAATCGAGAGGAGTCTGTTTTTGTGTGTGAAGGTTGAACCCATGCCTTTATGCATCCTGGGTAGGTGCTCTGTCCCTCCCTTGAGGAGCAGTCTGTTATGACTCTGTTGGCTGAAACTGTGGAGAAAGAGAAGATGGGGATGAGAGGAAAATTAGTGATATTGAGACAAAAGCTGAAAGATAGTGACTTCCCAAAGTAAATTATTTCCAGAGTTAGAGTTACTGGACACACAACTCTGGTTTTCAGAGCCAACATAGATTTGACACTTTGAAATTTTAATATACCAATTGCCCCCTTTTTAAATAAAAAAGATTTATTTTCATTTTTAAAATTATGTATCTATGTGTGTCTATGTGTGGGTCTGTGCATGTATTAATGAAGGTATGCATAGAGTCCAGAAGAAGGCTTCGGACCCCCTAGATCTGAAGTTGCAGATGGTGTGAGTTGCTGGTTATGGCTGCAGAGAACCAACTCAGGTTTCTTATAAGAGCAGTGGTGCGGCGTTTCCCTGGTTCATAATTTATTTATTTAATTTTATTTATTTTTAATTAATTTTTATTTAAATTAAAAACAATCTTATTTTACATATCAATCCCAGTTCCTTCTCTCTCCCATCCTCCCATGTCCCCCACCATCCCCAAATCCCACCCCCATCCACTCCTCAGGGAGGGTGAGGCCTCCCATGGGGGAATCATCAAAGTCTGTCACATCATTTGGGGCAGGGTCTAGGCTCTACTCTGTGTATCTAGGCTGAGATTGTATCCCTCCATAGGGAAGGGGTTCCCAAAGCCCATTTGTGCACTAGGGATAAATATTGGTTTCCCTGCCAAAGGCTCCATAGACCGCCCAAGCTCTCCATCTGACACCCATGTTCAGGGGGCCTGGTTTGGTCTTATGCTGGTTCCCCAGCTGTCAGACTGGGGTCCGTGGGCTCCTACTTGCTCAGGTCAGCTGTTTCTGTGGGTTTTCCCACATGGTCTTGACCCTTTGCCCATCACTCCTTCCTCTCTACAGCTGGATTCCAGGAGTTCGGCTCAGTGCTTAGCTGTGAATCTCTGCTTCTGCTTCCATCAGCTACTGGGTGAAGGCTCTAGGATGGCATTTAAGGAAGTCATCAATCTCATTATAGGGATAGGACATTTAAGGTAGTCTCTCCACTATTGCTTAGATTCTTAGTTGGAGTCATCCTTGTGGATCCCTGGAAATTTCCCTAGTGCCAGGTTTCTCGTTAAGCCCGTAATGGCCCCCTCCATGAAGGTATCTCTTTTCTTGCTCTCCTTCTCTGTTCTTCCCCAACTCAACCTTCCTGATCCCTCATGTTCTCCTATCCCCTCTCATCCCCTCTTTCTCTTACCTCCTTTTCCCTCCCCCATACTCCCAATTTACTCAGGAGATCTTGTCCCTTTCCTCTTCTGGGGGGTGAGTGTCCATGTATGTCTCCCTTAGTGTCCTCCTTGTTTCCTAGCTTCTCTGGGTTTGTGGATTGTAGGCTGGTTATTCTTTGCTTTATGTCTAATATCCATATATGAGTGAGTACATACCATGTTTTTCTTTCTGTGTCTGGGTTACCTCACTCAGATGGTTTCTTCTAGTTCCATCCACTTGCCTGCATATTTCAAGATATCATTGTTTCTTTTCCACTGTGTAAATGTACCCCATTTTCTTTATCCATTCTTTGGTTGAGGGGCATCTAGGTTGCTTCCAGGTTCTGGCTGTTACAAATAATGCTGCTATGAACATAGCTGAACAGATGTCCTTGTGGTATGACTTTACATCCTTTAGGTATATACCTAAGAGTGGAATTGCTGAATCTTGAGGTAGACTGATTCTCATTTTCCTGAGAAACTGCCATATTGGTTTCCAAAGTAATTTATTTATTTTTATAAATTTAGTTTACTCTCTAGTGACATTTAATAAATGATCAGTACTAAATGGCCGTTTGTTTGCACAGGTCCCTATCTCTCATTCATAGTTTTGTTGATCTCAGATTTCAATTCTGAATAACACAAAGGAATTTCTGAAGGTTTCCTATACAGAGGAACAGACAGCGAACACAATCATGCCTTTGGCCTGACAACAAAACAATTCTAAAATAGTGGCTGACTGGTGATGACCGTGAGGCACTTGAGATGTGTCACAGCCTGTACCACCTTGTAGAGGGTACGAAGAAAATAATTCAAATATGGCATAGATGGGTGAGGCTCAGGAATTGGGGGATAAGTGGTGACCCTTTGTGTTTTAATCATTGGTTCATTTCTTTTCATTTTCTTCCATTTGCTCTTATTTTCTTTCTCTCTCCTTCCCTCCCTCCCTTCCTTCCTCCCATCTTTTCTTTCATGTAACAATGAATTTCCTTCCAGAAGGAATTTGAAACTGCCATGATAACATACCCATATTTTGGGGTCAAGAATCTTTGTTTTCCTCCATCCATCTTTGGGAAAGAAATGACACACAAACTGTTGCAATAGGTATGAAGCAGGATGTTATGAGAGAAGCAATCCTCTACATGGTGTGACCATGCAACAATGAATTATGCAATATAGAAAAAAAATGATCGAAGAATGTGTGGTCAAAGATTGCATTGCTGGATAAATAGATTTCCCCTTAACTAATGAGTCTAGAGGATATATTTACAGGGCTATCAAAACAATCCAAACATCATAAGGCATAACATTTGTTTGTATCCCTGGGAAGGAGCTATGCAGGCTTATGGATCATTTAAATTAGACTTTACTATTTTGATGTCCTTGCCATTTGTTCTCTTAAATTTCCAGCCTAAGGGGTCCATTCGCCCATCAGTGTGCATGTGTAAGTCCCATTAAGGCTAATCGAAATTTGATGCCTGAATCCAGAGAAAAATCTACCTCTACGATGGCATTTTGCACATGGAATATGGAAGAAAAATAACTGAAAGAAAATCCATTTCTCTTCATCCAAAGCCCATAAAATAATTGCATTAATTATAAAACAAAAGTACTTCCTTGTGGAATTTTAAATTCATTTAATAAACTTATAATTGTATGTATTTCTCCCACTTGGAATGGTCTTTCCCTAGTATATGCTTTAGGTCATCTCAGCTTTGAAGAACCTAGTGACAAATGGCAATGGAGAGAAATAGCAGAAAGGGAGTTCGGTACTCCACAGAGCCTTTCTTTATTTACATTTTTGCAGCACACATGCTCAGGATGTTTCCAAGTTATTTCCACAAGATTCAAAATAAAAGCTGAAACAGAAGACAGCCTGTCTATATTTTCTTGTTTAAGGATCTGTCTTTGGAACTCTCCTTTGTACCACTGTTCCTAACCATGTAAGGGATTTTCGGGCAAGGGTCACTATTCAAATGAGATGGTAATTTAAAAAAAATGTTCCATCATTCTGTTTATTTTGGTCGAAGGGACATATTGGTTCTTTGAGTCGCATTAACACCCAGATAAAAAACAGTTTTTATCTATATACATCTTTCTGGGGAAAAAAAATTCTACCTCGAGAAATTTCTTTAACAAAGAGAACATTATTCCAGACTCTAACATTTCTGTCTGTCGATTATCATTAGTCATAAGCTAAGCCCTGCACTAAATGTCTAGTGAGCACAGATAATGTTCATTTTGTCTGGAAGACAGGTTGCCGCCTGTCAAGGAGAGATGGAATAAATGACAGGTTTTGACTCTGTGCCTTGCAGGCATATTAGGCTAAGAAATCGCCAACATGATGAAAAATTATTTTGTCAAAAATTTGTAGGTCACCCATCATTGTCTAATGTATTCTGTGATTAATTGCTAGCATAGATCAGCATTATGTCTTCCCAGTGAATCGCTTAATTGTTGCCTGCTTCATGCTCTTAATGTAATGATGAGGCATCTGCTCCTTTCGAATGTGCTTTTAAATGCCAGCTTTTGCATCCAGGTTACAGGGTTGGTGATAGTCAAGCTAAAGAACTGGTTCAAATTAAAACTTCGGGACCGCCATCTCCCCTCGATTTTTATGGGAGTGTTCGTGGAAGGCTGAGTGTTAGTGTTAATGTATGTAGATTTTATTTCTGATGAGTGATTATTTGACTGCTCATTTTACGAAGATTTATGGTGTGCTTTCTATCTCCTGACTGCAGTGCTACTCTTATCTTTAATAAAGGAGATGAGGACATTAATCAGCCATTGTCAGGGCTCCTGACTAAGACATTAAATGTACTGTATGGGATAGGTAAACACGCTCCGGATCCTTCTCTACTCCACTAGATCAGGCAAAAAAACACTCATTATATTTATCATAATTTCACATCTGCTGTTTTTGAAGCAATGTACCATGAGGCCATAAACTGTATTACAACTGTGTATAAATTCAACTGATTTGTGGCTGGAGTAACTAATTCCTAAAGTACATTTTAGAAAAACAAGCAGTGAGCCCTGAAATTGCAATTCCATAAAGGCACTAAATTACTGACTGCAGAAGCAAAAATTTGCTTGATGTGATGCTGCAGTGACCATTTTATAAAAAGTGACAGTGTGCCTGTGATGGAGTCAATAAAATAGGGACGAGTGAGCTGTACATTCAAACAAGATTAAAGAGAAAGTGAGTGACAGACTACAGTGTACAAATACAGGAAAGCATAACATTTTCCCTCAAATGGCTTACAGATGTAACTATTAATAGCAATAATATTGATTTTTCAGTAATAATAATTTCATTATTTAGGGAAGAAAGTGAAAAACATGATCTCTCTTTTACTCATTTCATAGCATAACTGGGAATGAATGCAATATTTAAATAAAAGGATCTAGAAATTTTTAAACATTGTGGGATTAGCTTTTGGTTTAACATTGCCATAATATTTTCCAAAATTATAGAGGATACTTATTTTAGAGGTCATTTATTTGCATCCTGATTCTTAAGAGTCTATGGTCAAGTAGCTATTTTGTGAAGGCTTCTAGAGATATTTGGGGCAAGTGTGTGTGTGTGTGTGTGTGTGTGTGTGTGTGTGTGTGTGTGTGTGTGTGTGTCTGAATTTGGAAGGTGTGGAGTACCTGTTTCTTTGTGCATATTTGTTTCACACCAGTGTCTGTAAACCTGATCTATAACTAAATATCTTTTTCAATAGGGAAAGGAGAATTGGAAATGATCCTCCCCCCACTTTTCTTTACTACAGGACAAGCAAAACCAGAAATCATTATAAATGAAAGTAGAAACACACTTGAAATTTCTTTCTATGAAAGCCAAAGGCAAACCTGACACTTGGGCTTCTGAAGAGGGGTGTGAGCCCACAGATGAAATCTGCTCCAGGTGGTAGTCGGGGATCTTCTCCAGAAAGTATGATGAGATTACATGATTATTTATTGAATGGAAAAGCAATTTAAGAGAAAAAAATAAATGGAAGTGATGCTTTCCTGCTTGGGTTTCTCAAGACAGCCATTGTCTTTCCCTAATTATCACATGCATCTCTGCTGTGGAGGACAGAGTGTCACTGGACCTCTGCTTTTGTTCTGTTTGACTGTGATCCACATGTATTCTTTGTTCACCATCCTGTTTGAAGACTCTGTGTCATTGAGTGTGGGCACTCCTTGTTACTCAGGGCAAATCATAGAGGACATTCATACGAAACATATTTTAGAACAAGGTAATCCTATTTGGCTTTATTTACAGAAGAATATATTTTGCCATATTTTATCCTTCTCTCTGACCACTATCCTGGTCTTTTATAACTACAAATCTGGGGCTGGCATATTGAATATTACTTTATTCTTTACATGTAATATCAAGTCAAAAATGATTGTGTTCATAAGGCATTGAAAGGTTCCCATCTATGGTATCAATCTGTGTATCACCGAGCGTTTGTTTCCCTGACATTATTACTTTACTGAAATTAAGCTCGAAACAATCCAATGTCAGACACTGTATATCTACTTTTACTGCCAGCCTTTCGGAGCCCACCATATTGTCAGGACCGCATCTCATTTGAGGTGGGTTTAACCAGATATATATTCTCAAGTTTATTGAGAGTTGGATAGATTACATTTCCCATTCTCAAATAGTAGGCTGGTCCTTTCAGTGCATTTTATAGAACAAATGTAAATTCCTACGCTGCAGATGACAAAAATTCATTGTTCTTTTCTTAGTGTCAAAACTATAAATCCAGCATAGCATTGAAGATGAGTGAGCGTGTTAGAATGGCGCAGGCTCAGCCTTTCTGATTTAGCAGCAGCTTCCATGTACTCAAGAAATCTGGGAAAGTTCAATTATGATGGCCTCAGCAAAGAGATTTACTTACACAACAGAGCTGCCTATGCTTGGGAATAATTGTAAGGACTCTACAAAAAGCAAAACACTTTCTGCACCAGAAGTTCCTCTCCCCATCTCTAGTCCTCTCTTGTTTGCCTCACCTCCTTACATCTCTCCCTGAAACCTTTTCTGAAGTCTCCCACTGTATCGAAATAAAACATGGGCATAAAAACTTGCCAGATCACACCACTAAAATGCTATAAAATTAGTCTTTTATTACATTTGGGAATTTATATATTTAGGAGGGGTAGGAGAGGCAAAGAACAGCCATCGGACACATTTATTAGCAGCTTAGCTTGATCAGTTTGTCAGGGTTACATACGTATGTCTTAGGAGAAGAGGCAGACTTTTGTGAGAAAGGTATTTATAATAAAATGTAAACCAAACACATTGAATCATGGGAAAAATTGCTCTGTCAAATGCATCACCCTTTATCAACACAACATGCAGCTCATATCCTGGGCTGTTTTGCTTAGTGCCATGAGTGTGTTTCCTTGTTAATAAATTGCAACTCGTTCTGTAATTATGTTCACTAATTTGATTTCTTTTACTCTTTTCTTTTTCTTGGTCAAAGTTAGGAGTTGCCTCTAATTATCTGTCAGAAATGGATATTGCTTTTAGGGAACTCTGAAGGAAAAACTCCATTGGGAGTGTTTGTGAAAAGCATGTGGACTGGCTACTATATGATCCGGTCTGGGTACACACTGCTGTGCTTGCCCATTTTCTTTTCTTGTGCTGTTTTGCTACTCAAAGCTTTGAATGATCAGAACACCGGCAAAATAAGAGACTGATATATTTTCCAGCAGATGAAAACTGATCAGGATTTCCTAAGGAGGAATGCCTAGTCTCTTATAGTCACAGTCAACCTCTAATGTATTTTCTCAGTGAGTGTACTAACTCAGGTGGTGAGGTCTTGTGAACCCTCACAGTAAGTTCTCTTTCCTGGTAATCTGAAGTAAGCATAACCTGTGGTCACACAAGGAAAATGCCCCCTCCCTGTCCGACATCATGTAACGTGCGATCACACTAGTAGAGTAAGTTGTTGCTGTTTTGCTATAACCCATTTCCTGTATTTATTGTGTGATAATAAAATAACTAAAACTGTAGAGATTTCAACTTTATGAACTTGAATAGTCAGCATCTTTTATAGTAGTCCAGAAAAAACATAGAATTTTTATTTAGTAGACTAAATATTTGTATCTAAGAAAAGTGATCACGATTGAAGAGATTTTTCATAGTGGAGGGCATTCAGGGAATTCAGATAACTAAACATTTCTAGTGTATTCACTATTCATTGGGGCACAAACCAAAGCACTGGGAACTCGTCAAGTACCATCAACATTTACACTATTTAGGGCGAAAATAATTAAAATTCAGGATTAAAATGTTTTGTTATAAGCGAGGTATAGTGGCTTATGCCTTTTGTATCATCACTTGGTAGGCAGAGGCAGGCAGATCTCTGTGAGTTTGAGGCCAGCCTGGTCTGTGTAATGAGTTCCAGGACAGCCAGCAAACAAATAGACAAAAGTTCTCTTATAAACACATGTAGAGAAAGTCTGTCACAAGACTGCCGTCAGTGGGTCTGGAGAGATGGCTCAGCTGTTAAAGTCTAGACTTGCAACCAAAATATCAAAAATGGCACCTGTAGAACTCTGAACTCCACAAGTATGGCTGGAGATACTACAAAATTGGTAGCAATATTTAAATATGGCATAGGCACATCCATTTGTTTATAATTTACTCATTTAGCATGTGTGCATGGAAAACCCTTTAGGTGTCTGGTACAGGGTAGGGCCATCAGCCTGTCTCATTTCATGAAGCACTGAAATAAATACAGGCAGATGGTGATTACTGAGGGTAGCCAAGCTGGGAGGAATGAGTCAGGGAAGGCTTGAGGGAAGTGCCTTCTGAAGTGACCTACGAGAAGAAAGTCAAGTGCAGTTGACCAAAAGAAAAAAGAGGAAACCCAGACAGTGAAGGAATTCTCTGAGGGAGGGAATTGAAGAGAAGGTGAGAGATCCTCTGGTCTCCAGAAATTGGGAAAAGATCAGTCTCATTAGAAGGAGACTGAGATGGGAGGAATGAACATTTAGGCCCCAGAGGGTCCTAGGAGTCATGAGGTGGCTGGGTTCATCTTTTGGCAAGACCAGAAACAGTGACTGCGCTTTCAACAAGGGGTGGTCACATGGTTATTTCAGGAACATGATGCTGCCTGTGATTGAGAAGTTTTCTTTCCAAGTCTTCTGTCTTCTGTTTCTGTCAGTAAAAATTTTTGAGAACTCATATCCAACACATGAATATTTATTTACTTATAAATATTGTATTTGCTTTAATAACTCATGGCTATTAGGTTCTGTATCCTTCAGCCATTCAGGCTATCTCTACCTTCTAAATCTTGTATTTTTTAGTTGGCTTACAAAGCAGTTGGTTTTCCTGTACCCTTTGTTTCAGTTAATCCTTCTGTTCTCCCCTTTCTTCCCAATCACCTAACCCTGCTTAACTGGTCTCCCCATGATTCATCTTCTCCGTTTTCAAGTCACTTAAGTGCTGCTTCCATCACCACCTCCATAATCTTTTTTCTAGGTTCCTTGATTCTATCAATTCTCTAAACTCAACACACTAAACTAAAGATTCAAAGCTATGGCCCACATATAAGAAGAGAGAGATCATGTGGCAGTTGTTTCTTTGGGTCCAGCTTACCTTAGCATAATTTTTCCATTTACCTGCAAATTTCATAATATCTTTTATTTTTAAAAATTAGTTGTTGATAAGGGAGCCCTCAGAGGACCCCAAAATAAAATAAGTGAATGCCATTCCTCTTGGCTGCCTACCAGAGCAAGTTGACATGAATCTATTGCTAAAAACACCACATATTATGGGTACAAGATACAGAAAAATCAAACTGGAGGGGAGGTGAAAGCTCCTCTCTCTGGCCAGGTTTCACTTTGTAGGAAGAGGCAATACAGGCTGTCATGCAGAAAAGGCCACAGTGGTCTTTCCAACTGAGAACCCTACCAACTGCAATACCAACCTTCCAAGCAAGATGCCTCCACTGATGTAATAGTGGTATGAACGTTATGGGGGGAAATCAAGTGCTCTGTGATTGGTTTTGAGGCATGCTCCACAAGAAGCCATCTGTGTTTGTTTGTGTAAACATGATTAAAAACCCATAGCTGAGGAAAAGAACCGATCATTGTTCTTGAGTTGAATTTTCAGCGTCAAGATGTCTCTTAAATAAATACTTACATTTATTGCTTCCTAGCGCCACTCAGTCCTAATCAGAGATACTTTCTTCCCCCCAAAAGGTGGCGAATGCAGAGACACATGGCCACTAAGGATATTGAGTCTAAGTGATGAGGAAGTGCCCAGTCCCAAGCAGGACATTCATACCCTTTTCAGGCACAGGGAGCAATGCGGAAGAGGGAGTGGGAAGAATATCATCAACCTTGCTCAGACAAGTTTCTCTTGGCAGTGGGGTATGATATGGAGGCTAACAACCTGGTTGAAGTGTCGAAAAGAAATGACCATGAGTGCTCAGTGCTAAATGAAACACGGATACAGTACTGCTCCCAAAGTTCAAGGGATGAATAAAGGGAGGGGGAAGAACCGGAAGTGGGGAGTGAAGCTGTGAAATACTATTTTCCGGATGTGACATGGCTATTGCACTTGCGGTCTTACAGCAGCTGTTGTTGCCCACATAAGATCAAGGCAAACAAAACTCCAGTATGGAAGGAGGGAGAGGTGTCACGGGGCCCTACCCCTAGCTGAGGAGCTCTTGGTGTTGACTGCAGCTAGGGAAGGGACAGTCATTTTTTTGTTAGGGAATGGAACCACTGATAGAATGTCCATGCTCTAGTGGATGGCCCCATACCCGTACACGAATGAGGCAACACGGATTGGACATGGTGGAATATAAAAATAAATAAATATTACATTTGTTTTATTGTGAGAATATCAATTTTAATGTTTATTTTATAACAGAAAAATATCTAAAAGAGCAAACTAAAAATTGGAAATGTGTCAGAAATTTTAAGGCATTGTTTCATTATTAAACAAATTACTCCCTCTACTTTCAAATTGTAGATATTTGTTTCTTCCTTTTAAAATTAATTTTATTTAAATTAAAAACAATCGTATTTTACATACCAATCCCAGTTTCCTCTCCCTCTTGTCCTTCCTTTCCTCCCACCAAACCCCCATCCCACCTCTCACCCACTCTTCAGGGAGGGTGAGGCCGCCCATGGGGGATCATCAGAGTCTGTCACATCATTTGGGGCAGGACCTAGGCCATAGATTTTTCTTTCACAGGGTGGCTGTCTAGTTTCACTAGGATTTTAGATCTCATCCCCTCAGGGACATCTTCTCTGATTAACCCAGTTTAAATAAGTTCCCCTACCCTGATTTCCCCCCTCCCCTCCTGCCTCAGTTCTCTCCTTTAGCATTGGCAACCCCATATAATGTATCTATGTTATTAAGATCTTTCTTCTCTGCCCCTTGAATACTCTCATGTCTCTGGGGACAGGCCACGCTTGACTGGGGGTAGGTACTAAGTCATTTTATTCCATGCACAGAGCAAGGTTCATTACTGGCAGCTGTGGATGTGAATTCAAATTTATAGTAATCCTGATCCTTTCAAACATCTTTTGCCAAGGGTGTTGTTATGAGCATTTATTTGCTAGCCTGTTTTATCAATGATGAAACATTTGGCTAGGAGTAAGAAGAACATCGGCTCTGGTAGTATGGGAGCCCTTATCCATAGTCTCAACACTCAGGAGGCTGAGGCAGGAGGATCGGCTATATCTTGAGTTTCATGTAAGCTGGAGTTTCATAGTGGAACTATGTCTCAAGCAATGTAAAGAAATAGACAATTGGTTTGTTCATCCAATAAGAGTTAGTTTAGTGACACAGGGTAGTGTTATCTGGAAGCCTGGCTGCCTGAAGTTGGAACAATGGGAGGGGCTTCATGCAAATGTCCCTATTGCATTCATCCTTTGTTCAGTTACCTCTTATATGGTGGCATTTGTCGCTATAGTTGATAGAGTCTAATTATGTAGCAAATAATAATAAAGATTAGTGTCTTCCTTAGTTTTAGATAAAAGCTAATATAAATAGAATTTCTAGTAAGTGCTCACTTAAGTGGTTTACTCTGAACACTTCGAAAACATTGGGAAAGAGAGTGAACCCCAAAGGACTCTACTAGTGTAGGTAGGTGCCATGGATGTGCCCTGCACCCATCGTCTGTTTAACAATGCCTGACAAAGTTTAACTGGACAGACTTGAGCTCAGACTTTTAGCTTTGAAGGAGTCAACAACTAATTTAAAGTGTTTCTGTCTCATAACAAAACACAAAGCCAAAAACCAAACAGTCCAAACAAAGGTTACTCTATGATACTTTGCCTGTTGCTGTCGCACATGACCTCTCATAAGAGGTCAATTTGTGAGAATTTTCAGACATATCTATTGTTGCTTTCTCTGTTTAACAAAGGCAGAATCCTTACAAATAGACTGAAGCCATAATAAAGGCTCCAATGATTTATATGGTGGTTTTCCAATAGTGAGAACTATTATTATTACTAATTTTTAATGACAAGGTATCACTATGTAACCCTAGCTGTCCTGCAACTCACTGTGTTGAACTTGAACTCATATACTGTGCCTCCTGATTGTTAGTATTAAAGGAGCGTGCCACTATGACCAGTGAGAATTACTTTAGCTTTGTTTGAGAATGTATTTCCAATGGCCTGGATCCTATGTTGACCCGTGAGGGCTGATGCAGAAGGACTCTTACTTGACATATTTCCTTGGGTTCTTTCTCTATGTGAGTATAGTAGATACTGATTTTGTCTTAAGAAAAGTCACCCAGGGTTCAGGGTCTATTAGTTAACACGACTGCCTAAAGTAAAACCAAATTCTGAAATAATCAAAGAAGATACAACCTACTCTTTAAATTGCATGCATTACCTTTGAATTTGTTAACAACATATTTTTTTGTTGCTGGGAATTGGACTCAAAACTTTCAAGTACCTAGTGAATAGATGACTCTCCCTGAGTCAACTCCAGTTGGGTGGAGCTGGTTCTATACAAAGAACAGTGAGGATGTAGTGCTCTTGAACTGGGGCTTAAAGAAGCTTAGTGTGTGAGCAATTATCAGCTATGTGAGTTTTGTGTGTAAGGCAGACTTGGCTGGCCACTGTATATGGACACAGTGTTCTACCATTCTTTATGGATTAGTGCCATGGCCATGCATAGCCTTGCTGTTGGTCCCTTAATCCAGTGCCTCATAGGAACAGTTTTAATGACTTGTTAAAGTCCCTGTAGCTCAGAGACTCAATTACTCAAATTCAGAGACCATAATCTAATTGAATCATTTCAATAAGAAGTCATGATTTTCATCTAAATTTTAATTTAATACACTCCAATGAATTACACTGGGGTTATTACAGTATTCTTTCAGCTTTAGCAGTTATGGCTTCTCTGAGCTGGCACAGCAGGCCAGAATCTTATGTGTGTCTAGGTCCTTTTTAAAGTGTAAGGCAGCCTCATACTTAGTGATCTCTTCTGAGTGGGTTTCTGCACCATTTGTCTGGCTTGTGCATTAATGGCTACCTGTGAATGCAATGGGACCAGCATCTTAGGCTTTTATGAGGCCAATGTAGCATGGTGGTTCAAGGATGTAATTAGCTCCATAGCGGGAACCTCCTTGTGTCCATCTTGGAAATTGGTTCTGAATACCTCAGCTGTATGTTAAAGCCTGGGGTCTACATTCATTATAGCAAAGGCCAAACCAAAGAACCAATTGCATCAGAATGCCACCGGCATCCTTCAGATAGTCACAGACATGGTAAACACCAAACATAGGCTTCATTCTGAAACCCTAAAATGTAATATTATAAATTGTATTCACAGGACAAAGGACATAGATAAATAAGGACTTAAGTATTCCAGTGTCTATTAATGAAGTACACATGATATTTTACCAAACTGTGATTTGGTGATTTCTTCTTTACCATTAGGTCATATGATAATTTAAACCTAATTTTCAAAACGTAAAAAGAACATTAATGAGATGTTATTTAGTATGCATCATGACAGGGCAGAACAGGAAGCCTTTCTTAGAGAAGGCTGAGGCTGTACTTTCCGTATCAGCTACTCAGCCATTCCTTTCTCTCTAAGTCACTTTTTTTGCTGTGCTGACTGCAAAATATAATAACTTCTAAGCAGTGTGTAAAACAAAGTGCTCAATTCACTTTATTAAAATATCCAATAATAATTGATTTAAAGGCAATAAAATGTGTTCATTAGAGGGTTTATATTCAAGAAATATTGAAAGTATACCTAAAACTGTCACTTTTATTGTGAATGAACAGGATAATATAATTTGAAAAGAGTGTGATCATACTAAAGATTTGTCCTGCAGCATTATCTGATAGCTCGTAAAGTGCTGAAATTTAATATGATGCTTTCAGTCAGTTTAATTGAAATTTAATTGCCACTTTGGGCAGAAGGTTTAGATCTGATCAATAAAATATTAAAGATTTTGTGCTTCCGCTTGGAACAGCTTCTTTAGCGATGCATCAAGAGGACCCTATATTTCCAGAAACATTTGTTTGTTGTCGTTCACACAGGGCTTGGTCTCATGGTCTCATCAGAGGGTTTTAATGTGCTGTGCAGACGAATAGTGGAAATAATGTGGCAATAGTTGATCCATTTAATTACAAAGTGATGAAAGAAATAACGGTCACCTTCAGATTCATGACAAAGGCATTAATGTAAAAGAGCAATAAATATTTTGAAATGTCAAACCTGAGAAAGATGGAGTCCAACTTGAGCTTGGCTATAAATCAGACTACGGGAAGGACCTTGAAAAAAAGATGGTTCTTTGGTATTTTAGAAATAATTACTAATACAAAAAATGATGAAACTGTAAATTACATTAAAAAGGGCCATTAGGAGCGGGTTAGTTTACAAAACTGAGGGGTGGCTCTTCAAAATCACCCTTCTGGTTATTTCTTTCTTTTATTTTCTTTAGGAACAGCTGTTTAGTTATTTGATTATTAGTAAATTAGTTGATAAGTGCTTTTCAGTTCAAATTAAGCCAAGGGAACTTTAACCTTTTAGGGAGACTCCCAGTAGGTCTCTACATTAACTATATGCTTGAAAGGGAGAACACTGGAAATTTCTTGTAATCTGTGGTTAGTGAGCTGAGGTGTGACTTTAAGAGATTTTACCTCCTCGTGGGTAAGTCCTAGCATTAGGGTTTCAAACTAACTACAAAACATCTTCTCCTAATATCTGAAGTATTTTGTTATTCTATAAACCTTACCTGTAGTGCTTTCCCCATAGATCCATTTTCAAGAACATATATTTAAAATGATTTTTAGTATCATACATTAACAGTACAAAACAATAGGCTTCATTGTGATGTTTTCAAACACACCCCTTTCTTCCCTAATAGTTCCCTTCTACATTCATAAACACTTGATATTTGTCTTCTATATATAACTTATTTTGTTCAACACTATAGTCTTCAGTTCTATCCATTTCATGCAAATGGAAAGATTTAGTTCATCATGAGTAACTAATATCCTGCTGTATATATATATATATATATATATATATATATATATATATATCACATTTTCTTTATCAATTTGCTCATTGATAGGCCTCAAAGTTGACTTCACTTAGGGATTTGGTGACTAGTGCATTATATGGCAGTTCCATTTTCATTTTCTTGCAGATCTCCTGTGTTGATTTCCATAGTGGCTACACAAAGCTATGCCCCCACAAACAGCCTGCATTTGTTCTTTTGTTTTATTGGTGGTAGCCCTATTTCTGTGATTGCAAATCTCATTTGAGACCCCAGTTTTGATGACATCATAGTTTTTAAAAATTGGGTTAAATATACCTCTTAAGGATGAAACCTCCATCTTCAAAGACCATGACCTCCCATCCTACTGTTCATCCACTCATGGCCCATATTTCCATTTGTGAACAATGTGATGTCACCCTAGTTTTTATTCTGCAACCTTTTGAAAATGGATGACACCAGGCACTACTACCGGTCAAACCTATTTCATTTTATGGCATCTAGATACCGAGCACTAGTACTCCTCCTAGATTCAGGAAAGTTACCTTCTCATGAGGGAGGAAAAATATCAGAGACCAATGAAGATGATTCCTCATAAATTCTATGACTAGATAAAATAGGTTAATATGACAGAGAGTAATTGGTGTGTGTGTGTGTGTGTGTGTGTGTGTGTGTGTGTGTGTGTTAGAAAGGATAGATACTGATATTCAAGGGATAGCTTTGTAAGAACTTAGAAGACATCTAGGTAGAGGAATTTGTAAGTGTAAGAACACTAGAACTGACATGTGTCTGGTTTTTGGACTTTCAAAAAAGGATATTGGAGTGTCTGTTTAAACAGATGGAGAAGTGACACCAGAGAGAGAGAGAGGCAGGAGTAGATGGAGTCTTATACAGCCAGAGAAATTATGATTCTATTGCACACCTGGAAGCCCTAGGGAAAGTAGAAGCAGAGCCAGCAGGTATTAATGGGTGTGTGTATGTGTTTTTGTTTGTGTGTGTGGGCTGAGTGACATAAATCCTGAGTGCTCTGAATACTTCCCGCCTTATGGAGTGTGGACTGCCATGAGTTCAGAGCAGCACACAACACCAGGCTTTTGCAGCAGTCCCTGCAAGTTGCCTTTGCTCAGTCATGCTGATGTTTAGTCAAATCAGATAGGGACCCAAACAACACCTTAACAGGCATGCTGGTGGGATGGCTCATTGGGTGAGGTGCTTACTGACAAGCCTGAGGATCTGAGTTTGGTTTCTAGTCCCCACATGGTATTAGGAGAGAACTCAACCCTGAAAGTGGTCCTCTGGCAACCACTGTGGCAAGTGTGCCCCTGTGCAGCACAAATTAACAATGACTTCAAAAAATTTTAAAGGAAAACACCAAACAGCTAGATACAACGGTGGCAAGGGTTAGAAAGAATTTAAGATTGGCTTCTAGGTTTTGAGTCTGAATAATTAATTAATCATGCTGTTTTCTGAGGTAGAAAAGGCATGAGTAAGAGGAGGAAGTATAGTTTTGAGAGAAGCCAGTAGTTTTGTTACGCTTGTATTAAGTTTGTACTCAGTGAGATGTCTGTGCTACGGTGAAGCACAGTGTCTAGTAGGCAATTAGACTGAGGCTTCCCTGGGCCAAAGGGCAGGGGCTCACTTGAGGTAGAACCTGAATGTTGTAAGTGGCTAGGTGGTATTGGAAACCATGTTACTTCCTGAAAGGTGGTAAGTACAACCTTGGTTCTACCAACAGGAAAACCAGTGGAAGAGACGGGAATGTGGCCAAGTATAGTTGAACCACAAGTGCTATAGGTGTGGTATTGTAGGACCAGAGGGAGGATACAAGTCAAGCCTGTTGCTGTTCACTAAAGATCAGGTTATCTCCATGAAGGGAAAGGAAGGACTTTGTGAACTGAGGTGCGCTGAGAAGCTAGGTGTTTGAAACAACTTAAGAGCATTTACTTGGTTCCAATGGGAAGGCAAAAGCTGGAGAGATATGTGAAAGGAATTCATTTAAGAAAAAGATTCTATTTTTTATGTGTGTGAGTCTTTCCCCTGCATGTGTCTGTGCACCTCATGCATGCAGAGTCTGAGGAGGCAGTAAGAAGGCATCAGACTCTCTGGAACTGGAATGACAGATGTTTGTGAGCTGCAATGTGGATTGTGGAAACTGAACCCAGGTCTTCTAGAAGAGAACTTCTCTTTACCACTGAACCGTATCTCCAGATACAATTTCTTTCTTTTAAAAACAAATGCTTATACATACTTAAACATCTAAGGAAATGATAGGGGAAATTTGATTGATGCCACAACAGAAAATGCAGTGTCTGTACAACATACCTTTTAGGAAGCCAAAGGAGGTCAGAACAGAAGATGAAGATTTGGTGCTAAGTAAAGTGGGCACATTGCTTTCATTTTTCCAAAGACAGCATATGTAGGTAGGACATTGGAGTTAGTCATAGAAACTAACAGTGATTATGATAGCTGCCAGCTTTTCTTGAACCATGTAATAATAATAAGCAAATAAACAATAGCTAAAACATGAAAGAAAATAGACATGAGTTGAGAATTTGATAGAGTTGAGATTTACTGGTCTGTATTCCCCAGAGAAACATAAACAATAATTTTGGTTATATATACAATCAGCCTCTATCTGTGAGTTCTGATTCCATGGACTCATTCAACTGCAGGTTGAAAATGTTTGAGAAGAATTGCCTCCATATGGAATACGTGCACACTATTATTTTTGTCTTTATTCCCTAAAGAATACAATGTAGTAGTTATTTACCAAGGACCTGCACTGTATTAGATATGATAAGTGATTCAGGAATAATATTGAGTATACAGGAGTAAAGAAAGTTCAGGTGTTAACTTGATGTATCTCATATAATATACTAGAGAATCTGCAGATTTGGTATCTGTGGATGGTTTTGGAATCAGTCCCCTTTAGATACCAATGAGTGATGATATCCTGTGAGACACATACACACACACACACACACACACACACACACACACACACAGAGAGAGAGAGAGAGAGAGAGAGAGAGAGAGAGAGAGAGAGAGTACAAAATACTATAATAATATTTATGAGGCTGAGAGGTTCCATTATCTATAGTTGCAAAACCCAGGAGAAGACACAGGAGAACTGGAATTATTGGTTCAGGCAGGAGAAGACTGCTGTTCCAGCTTGCAGAAACAGCAATTTTTCTCAATGTAGCCCTTTGTTTCATTTGGGCCTTTAACAGATTGAATGTCGCCCACCCACATTGGAGAAGGCAATGAGATTTACTGAGTCTATTAATGAAACTGTTAATCTAATACAAAAATACCAGCATAGAATAATGTTTAACCAAATCAGAAAATTCTTTAATTTACTATCTTGGAACTTCTGAGCCCTGATATGTAGACATATAAAATGTAACCTTCACAGATGATGCCATGAAACGGACATTTTGAAGAGAGGAAAACAACCTAATTGACAAACTAACATCCCTGCAACGTTTTTTTTTTATTTTAGCATCCCACACTAATATTTATAGACATAAATGAAGATAGCCTGTTAATTGTGGAGATGTGATCTTATCTGGCAACACTTAATAGTTTTCTTGCAGACAGTGAGGAAATAAATGCAGTAAGAGCTGACATATTTCCATCTGAATGCAATGGAAGGAGAGTAGGGCACTGCAGTAATGCTGAGAGGGGGTGAGCACAACCATGCCATCCTGGCTGCATTATTGAGGAGCTGAGATGGTCAGTGGCAAGATGGTAGAGTGAAATAAGTGGTAGGGCGAATCCTCAGCAAACGGAATGTTTCTCATTAGCATAAGTGAGGTGAAAGCATAGATAATGAGGAAAGGTGATTGCTAGATAGAAAGCTGAAGATTAAAACTCTGCAGGCGATGCCGTTAGTGGTGACCTGTGAGGTCTTCCACATCACCATGTAGAGGGTTGAATGCTGAAGAGACTTAAGAGCACTCAGGAGGTCAGGGACTGAGAGAGCATGTCATGTGGTGGCCTACCTTCATGGAAGAAGTCCTAAAGCATGGCATAAAAGGGAGATCCAGTCAGTTGTTACCTGTGGGTGGGTAAGGGGACAACACTAGGGGCTTATTCAAAGGGAAGGAGAGGCAAGAAATATAATCAGATGAGCTAAAGCTTGGGGGTGAGCTGAAGGAGAGAAGGTTTATCAGTTTGAAGTCCATGGAGCAGATTATGTAGGACAAAGCCCACTGGCTAGTGAGAGACTACGGCAGCCACCTGTTCATCACTGCTATAGACACTGAGAGAAAAGAGAAGCAAAAAATTTTTAGCTCACCATCCCAAAGGTTTCAACACATGCTCTCTCGGCCCCATTGTTGTGCTGCTGTTGAGGCAGAAGATCAGAACAGGGGAAGTATAATTGATAAAACACTACTAATCACCTAATAGCCAGGAAGCAGAAAGAGATGGGATGTGACCAGGGACAAGGCACACATTACCAGTGACCTACCTCTTCTCCAAAGGTCTTACCTCTGAGTAGCTCTTGGGTCTATGAACTCCTCACTGGATCCTTTGCCCCTTTGTGATCCAATGCCTCTTAAAACACCATCAACTGGAGGTTGAGACTTTACTGCTGGAGAATAGCAACAGAAAAGTATTAAGAAACCCTCTCTTTTTCTCAAAAAAATCTAATTTTCATGTATAGGTGTTTTGCCTGCAAATATGTCTGCTTATCAAGCGCATGCCTGGTGCCTGCAGAGGCCAGAGAAGGGCATTAGATCCCTTAGGACTAGAGTATAGATGATTGTGACGAGCAGTGTGGGTGCTGAAAACTCCACCCATGTCTTATAGAAGAGCATCCAGTACTCTTAACCACTAAGTCATCTCTCTAGGCCTCAGAAGGCCCTTCTATCTCTATGTACTGTGCTTAAACTTTATGGTGTAATTTATAATTATGGAATGTTTGTAGATGGAGTTAAAAAGAAAGGTTGTCAAGTTGGAGTAGCCTGTTTGATCCATGTCCCTCAGGGCACTGTAATCTGCCAGCCTCATGCTTTACTCCTAAAGGGTTTGCTACTGTTATTTGAATTTAAAAAATTGCCCATTTCATAGATAAATGGTTGTATTGCAACCACACTCATCTCCACTAGTCCTCTCCTAAGAGTCTCCTCCCCTCTTTTTGAGTGTACAGGGTATGGGTAGATTGAGGTATTTACTGGAGCATGTGGGACTCACCAGCAACTATGACACAGAAGCAAATGACTATCCTCCCGCAGGGCAGGCCTTCACTACCTGCCAATAGTGTCTCAATAGTAGATGGAGCTCTAGGACATCTTCCTCATCCATGATGCCATGTTGAAGGACCTGATTTTTTCCAGGTCTTGTGAAAGTAATCAACACTGCTATGTGTTCATGACTACAACATCAAGGACACCTTTGATGATGGTCATGTATTTGTTGAGGCCAATGAGAAAAGATTTGTTCATGTCTTGCATCTCTGTGAAGTCATTGATTGCAACTACTCTGGTGACATTTGGCATAGTCTTTTGCAATGGTCTTGTGCTGGAGAGGGTTGAAACTCTAGTTTCACAGCTAACACTATGACCATAGCTTGTACTGCAGACAATCTTTTTTTTTTAAGTATAGCATTTATTTATTTATTTATTTATTTATTTATTTATTTATTTATTCTGCAGACAATCTTTTAAAGCCAATGAATTAGAGGCAAATGCATAGGATAAATTAGAATAAATATTATATATATTTTAGAATATAAACTTTAGAATGACTCTGCCTTTCTCAATGCTGTTTTTTTTGATTTTCTGAATGTCTTTGAACATAGACAAATGAATCTACAATCCTTTACCTCAGTTTTCTCATCTGTAGGATGAAGATATTATCAACTTCTGTGAGTCACTTTGAGCAATGAGGAAGTTGCTGTGTATTAATCAGTGAGCAATAAGTATTAGCCTGTATTTATTGGTAGAGTTTTTACATGTTGCAAGGAAGTTTTTTCCTAGCTTGTGTAATTTTTTTTTACAAAAGTCCAACTGTCTTATTGTTGAAATATAGAAATACAGAGGAAGTAAAAAAAAATCACTGAAGATAACCAGCAGATATAAGACTTAAATAGGACAACGTTTATATCTCTGAAAGTAAATTTTTACACTGGATGTTTGGGTAGTTCATGGAACTCTGAGCACAGCTCTGCTAATAGAGCTAATTGTCCTGGGTCTGTGATTAATGTGCTTTATTCTCCTGGAGACGGGAAATGAATCAGGCAGGTGCTCGGACACACTCTTTCCTAGTAAATGCTGTTGGTATATCAGTGAAAATCCAAGGGTAAACAAGTTTTATTGATGAATACCAGTGGCCAAATTTCTTTGAATATACTAATAAACAAGAGACATTTACTGAATGATTAACTTGAATTTTCTTAAAGAAATTTCTGGACTCAACATAGACTGCATTTAGTGTAGATTCTGCAACGGGCCTCTATGTATGGTTGTGGAAAGTTCCCACCCAGGTCCCATGGAGGTGGCAAGATCTTGAATTTTCTCATGTGAACTTTTGGCAGAGAGTGGCTTTGCAGGATCATGTTTGGCATGTGACTCATTTTGTGAACATTATGTAAATATGTACATCAGGCACTTTGTGGAGGACTGTGCCCAGTATCTGGGCACCACCACTGTGTAATTGTTGCAAGCTGCTTCCATGTATTTTGAAGGTTTTCTCTTGAAAAGCCCATATAGTAGATTGAAACACTGATGGATCATCTTTGGAAAGAGATAGAGACGGCCATGCTTTGGGTCTTCACAGGCCTCAACAATTTTCTCAGGCGTGTGCTTGGAACACACCATTGGGTTCTTTGCATCTCAGTTTTTTTCATCTTCATGATAGTAACAACACCACCTATCCTGCAGGAGTGTTTGGTGATACTCAAATGATATCGCACATATTAGGAGCTTGTATGCATTCTGTGCTTATAGCTGCTGCCTGCACAAAGCTGGAGACTTCCAGGGGCCCTATAGAATATTAGAATCTAAGAGTTTTGTCATGGCTTTAATCTATGCATCAGCAATTTCTTCAGACTCTGGAGCAACAGTCCCATGGCTTTATGAGACCAACTTGACTGGAGATAAGGAGGGCTGGTGTGTAAATCACTGTTCCTTAATGTGAACAGCAAGACAGACACATGGACAAAATCTCAAGAACATTCTGGTTTTTGTTTTTTGTAGCACAAACATGATAACTGACGATGAAGAAAAAAGATTTTTAAATTTTTCCAGCCTTCTTCGCCTCATGAGACTACTATTTTTCATTTACAGCTTTATTGGCTGAATTCATCTGTCTTCTTCACCCCATGTCTTCCTAGACTCTGGCAGCGCCTTTTCACTCTCCTGCAGGCTGGTGTCATTTCTGAGCCCCAAATAAGCTGTTTCTGTACATATTTGTACAAAAGAGAAGGCTACAGCTTGAATAACTTGTTCACACTTTAGGACAGGAACAATGCATTTTGGGGGAATTGGGCATGTGTCAGAAAAATCTTTTTCTCCCCCCACCTTCTGTTAATTTAATTCAATACTAAACATAGTTCCCATAGTTTCCCCATCTCTAAGAAAGACTATTTCCCATTTTGCTATCTCTGAGGAATGTGATGAATTTGAATGGTGAACAGTTTGATCTCAGTAGTGAGAGAAAAGAATAAATTGCTCACTTAATAAATTGCCAGGCCACTTGGGTACCATTGAGTTGATTACTGTTCCAAATTGCCAAGTGATAGCAAATGGCCTTAACTGGAGAAGTTAATGCAGCTTTGATCTCTTGAACTGAGACTCCTTAGTTCCTTAGAATGAGATGGAATTATTTTTTCCCTTTAATCCGAGTCTCAGTAAATCTTTACAAAAAAGGAGGCTGAAGTGACTTTATGCACACACACAATCGCAATCATGACTGTATGCACAAACAGTGTTAGCATTCAGTGAACAGAACCCTGGCAAAATACTGACAACGTATAAGAGTTTAATTAGATGCCAGGAGGAGATGGAGAAAGTAGATGAATGAGGTATCTGTCATTTATCTGTTCCTATTATGGAAAAACATTTCCTCCAGGATCTTTATTTCTTCAGGCCAGGGATTGAACTCAGGACCTTGAACTTGTGAGGCAAGTTCTCTATTCCTTTGCTATATCCCTAGACCATCCTTGAGGCTCTTAATCTGAGACTTCTTCCATAAGTCTGATGCTGTGCTAGTCTGCACTATGATGGCATTGATGGAACAGATGATGGTATGTGCAGTTGTAGAGAAGGGTAGAAGACAGGGTAGAGTAATGGGCTTCTTCACTAGTCAAGATCTGGCTATTAGTAGGAAGAAGTCTGTGACCTGCTGGAAGGCTGGGGCTGTTCTCTGATGTTCTGGGATGTTCCTTGGAACAAGTGTGAGATGGAGGACAAACCTCCTGGGATTACTGTGCAATGCATATTAACCCACTAGCTCTGACAGTGCTGCTGTCAGTGATCTACCGACACCTGACTCTGTCTGTAGGGGAAGCATTCCCAGAGGCCGCTGTAGTTCTCTAGTTGATCCATGGCTCTGTGACAACATTAGAGGTAATAGTTGGTAGCTAGTGTATTACAAAATCACAGGGGTTCATAAGGCAACCTTGTCACCCATGACAGGAACACCTCAATTCCTTCTGAATTCTGGTATCAGCCTGACTGCCTCTTAGCTGCTTCCAGAGTATATGGTGAACTTTGACCAGTGAACACCATCTTCTTAATTGGAAAAATAACATTTGCATATGGTAAAACAAACAAACAAAAACCCAGAAAGCTCTACTGCATACACCAAATAGACCCACATTTAAAGCAATAAAAACAAAAAAGAACCTCAAAACTGGATATACTTCTCAAAGATGACTGTATTTTACATTTGATGTTTTTCTTTTTCATTGACTAAAGTGGAATCACATTGTATATTCAATTTTCAGCCTGCTCTTATTCACTTAGCAGCATATTGAACACATTTCCCCATATAATTAAATATTCTTTAAAAACATTATTTTAAATTACTGCCCAATTTCCCTCTTATTGGGCATGAAGCTTTCTCAATTTTTTCTCTCCATAACTAATCCTCTAGTGAATATTTTTACTGATGAGAGATTTTGCCAATTATTTCCTTGAATTCCTAGAAATGGCATTATTGGTTCAAAGAATATATATATATATATATATATATATATATATATATATGTATATACACACACCACACACACATATTTTTTTTCAGAGAGATCTTAGCCCTTTTACATCCATACCAACTACAAGCCTTTGGAGAACCTTTTCTCTGTTGTCACTGGACTTATGTAATACAGGCCATGTGTGGGGAGGGGAGGCAAACTACACAATTCACTATCTTAATAATATTGAAAAAATTTTCATTGTGTGGGGGTGGGATAGTTCAACAGATAAAGGCACTTGTAGCCAAGCCTGAAGACCTGAGTTTGATTCCATGGTGGAAGGAGAGTAACATCTCCCATAAGTTGTCCTTGGAAACCCCATACAAGTGCCAAGGTGTATACATACCCACATACATACACACAAAAAATGCAATTATTTTTTTCATTTTTAGTGGAGCCAACACTTTTTCCTTTCAGAATGATTTGCATTTCACAGATCTGCACAGAGAAGAGTTTAAATTACAGGAAACTGTATATCTCATGTCTCTCCCTGCAGTTGGGTAGAAACTAAATTTTATATACACAAATGCATACAAAGGCAGAAAGATTCATATGTAGAAATATAGCATGCTATCTTTTTTCTTAACATAGAGAGCATGAAAAGCACATATTCTATGCACACATTCACTATTAATGTATGTATTTGCTGATGCATATGAAAACTGGTAAAAAGTATTGGTGCTATGTCTACAGTCAACCAATATTATATGCCAGTGTTTCTACCATTATACACCAGTATAATCATAATATGTAACATTTTTATCTGGTATTAAATCAGAATATTGATATTACTTTCCAAAATTAATTAAATACATTTCATTTAATTAATTTTTGATGACTGCAAGATTAAAAAAACACAGAATTTTTATTAATTCTTTGAGAGGATCACACATGGTATTTTGATCATATTTCTTTTCTTCCGATATTCCTGGATGCCCTGCTACCTCCCTACCCACCCAAATTCCTGTCTGCCTTTTTTAGCCGGTATCATCCGATTAATGCTGCCCAAATACTCTTGCGTATGGAAACAGTCTTTGGAGCATAGTCAACCTAGCAGGTGTCACACCTTAAAACAATTCTTCCTTTTCAAGCAACAAACCATTATCAGTAGCTCCTTTGGTAGGGGTTGGACTTTGTGTCTAACCCTACCCCCACGCTGGTAATTTATTAATGTTTCTGTCTTGAGTTTGCACAGGTCTTGCCGGTGCTGTCACAACTGCTGTGAGTGCAAGAGCACATCTGTCCAGTTGAGACAATGTATCATTTGAGGTTATGCTAAAGTTTGCTTAAATAGCTTCATTAAACTCTTCACTTTTAGGCTTTTACAAGCAACCTTCTTGATAACCATTTCACTCATCTTCAAATGTTTTATTAAACTCCTACAAGTGCAATTTCTCACCAAGGATGTGTATAATTTTAATATATTTGGGGAACTAAAAGGCAACCAGAGACAGTAAAGGCTGTCCCAGAATACCTTCCCATGTCCAATGGGAAGATCACTCCACACACACAACATGACCAATTTGCACTACACATTTGAAAATTTTCTGTCATTTCATTTTTTGTATGCTATCTATTGCTGCTCTAACAAATTCTCTTCAGTGGCTTGAAATAAGACCTAGGTAACATATAATATTTTGGTGGAACAGATATCTCATGCAGACCTCACTGGGCTGAAATCCAGTTGTGAGCTACATCAACATACTGTAGCCACTGGTCAGATGGTTTTTCTTGCTTTTTTCTGGTTGTAGATGATGCATTTCTGTATTCATGTCCTTTGTCTATCCTCAAACCCTGCAAAGGTGAGTTGAATTTTGCTCACACTACTCTGAGCACCTCTGTATCCCTGTTCTGTTTTGAGGACCCTATGATAACATAGTTACCATCCCATAATCCAGGATAATCTAAGATAAAAGTATATGGTTTAATTACGAACACCACCAATTCTACTTTGCAGTATAAAGTAATGTATTTCTTATCTGGGGGATTAGAACGTGGACAGATTCAGGAATCACCCCTCTCTCTTGTTCCTTTTATTGTTCACAACCCTGTTTTTTATGACAATCAAATTTCCATTTCTGTTTGTATATTGCTGCCAATGTGGATCCAATATGGATATCTTGTTTTCAACATTACTATTTATTATTTCAGGTTCCAATTCTTAGTATGATTCTCCCCTGATCAATTGCTAAATAGGATGGTGTTTTAAGACGACAAAGGCCATCGTCACATTTGTGCTTTAACTTTCGAGCGTGCTCCTTCCAAGGGTACATTTTTCATTTCCATGTCATAGGAACTGATGTCACTTTCTCTTTGTCCCGATAACACAGGATTAAAATCGTAGCACCAAATAGTCTTCTATTTTCTGTTCTCCTCTTAATTTATCACAAGCAGATATTCTACCAGAAGTTGGAAGAAAGAGATTTCCAGCTGATGGGCAGCGCCTCTACCTTGTGGAAGATTCATGGCCCTGCACATTTTGAATCTGCTGACAAGAAACTTGCTGCAGAAGTAATCAGAGCCCTCGCAAGATTGATTTTTGTCCCTCGCTGGCATGTGGCATAGAGGGTGGAAAGGATCTCATCTCTCAGACTCATCTTAACTATTTAGAAGCCATTATTGCAGGATTACAAATCATCAGAACACCCCCCGCTCCTTTAACCACATTATTTATTAGCAAGACCTTCAAATTAGTCTTGTGTCTGGCTTTGCAGTATTCTTTAAAAATCAACCCTGGAATAAGTTAGAGCAAAAAGCATGGCAGCAATTCCCATCACTTTAATTGCACAAACCTTAAGCCAAATTTCATCTTCAGCTCATATTTTAGAAATAATTCAACCCCAAATGCAAATTGATTCTTCTCTTCAGTTTGTAAGAAATGCTTAAAGTCAACTTGTCAGGGAGAAGAAATTGAATCTATTACCTGTGGTCTTCCAGCAAAGAAGATGCACGGAAGGAGAATAGGAAGATTTATCTGATATTTGGCTGATATATGGTTGTATGAAATCTTAAGTAATACTGATAATGTCACACAATATTGCAACATATATTTTCAGTTGAACATTATAAGACAATAAGGCATAAATGGAAATTAAAGGGAAAAATCGGAATGGTTGTCAGGGAACACTTTCTCATGTAGAGAATCATAAACATATGGAACAGTTTGTCCGGCAAAGCTTCTGAGCCAAGGGTATCGGAGTAATTACAAAATGGATTTATATTCTGAGGATTGAAGTACGAACAATGGGAAAGACATTTGAGTCGGGTGATTTTTAACCATCGTCCCTTTCAAAAGCACCCCATGAAAATGCATTTCACCAGGATTATCTAAAAATGTGAAGCATCAGATTGACAAAGTATTTAGTGCCCTAAAAAATACCTAGGTCAAGAAAAATAACGGAAATGGGGAGAAATAATATGAAGACTGAGAGGAGAGGCTCCAAGCAGGGGCAAGGGAAGACTCAATGAAAAAGTACTTTGGGGAAATGGAGTTATTAATTTCATTTCCTGATGAATGGATAGAAGGTCTAGGTCACCTTAGGGATATTTTCTAACATAGTTACCACGTGTCCTCTTCCAGTCTTCTATCTAAGACTCAGTCTTTGGTACCCTAAACCAACACCCCTGTCTAGCTCCATTTCCTCCCTGCCTCCTTTACTTAGAATCAATATTGTTGATCGACACTCAAAACACTGGCCATACATAAACAGCACATGTTGTTCTCCCATGGTATCAGCATTTTCCTCATTGCCTCCAACTGTCACATTTCATCTAATTTCAAGAATTACACCCTCTTGACACCTTTCTCTGGCAGTTGTTTTTGCCACTGAGTAAAGCCAATTGTTTGTGTCTCTGTATTTCCTCTCCAGAACTCTTCATTTTCCTCCCTTACGCACTTAGTTTAAATCTGCAAGAGCTGGGAATTTACAGATACAGCAACCAGAAGTCTAGATCAGGGAGATAGTCTTATCCCCAAGGGCTCACAAGTCCATAGTCTTATCCTTCAGATCTGCTAGCTAAGTGATTTTAGTTAACGAGTATCTGAATCTGAAAAGAACAGAAGCTTTATAGACAAGAGGGCAGAGTTCACATTGTTTTATTATAGGAGATTTATAGTAAATGTTGTTTGGAATAATTGATTACCTGCAAACACTTTCACTTTTGTAGCTTTAAACTTTGTAATGTTTATCATATTAACATAAATGAAACAAATTGTAGAAATCACTGACGAATTAACTTTCAAAAATCAAATAAAGAAGGAGGGTCAGAATGTTCCTGAAGTAATGACTTCTCTTTTAGAGGACTTACTTCTGACAAAGAATCATTGGGATATGGGGAAGAGAGGCAGCACCTAATCAATGTGAATTTGTTTGTAAATTCTAGTTGAAATCATATGGTCATTCTTAACTCAAGACAAGTGAGAGTTACTAAACCCCAGAGATTTGATAAGGACTGGAACAAGAACCTAAAAGGCAGCCTACATTTAAGTCTCCAGTCTCAGGGTGAGGTTACCTCAGAAATATGTTTGGAATCCTACATAATGTGCACTAAATGACAAAGCTACAAACAGAAAGGGAGTTAGAAGTTATCAGAGAATTCCCCTACTTGTAGGCTAGAAGAAGCTACAAGAGCACCTATAATGAGGAGAGAAGACTATTTCCTCCCTTCAAATCACTTCCTGGGGGTTGCAACTGTAGTTTCCTCTAGAATTACACCAGGTGGAACTCAGTCTCATTAGGTTAAAGCTAATACAGTACATGAAGACAGACTAAATTTTGTGTTATTTTGAGCAGTCATATGCCTAATAAGTTAAGTACCAGTGCTTTGCCCGGAGAGAAACAATGCTCAAATACAGAGAATAAAAGCATATCATATAATGAAAATGGAAACAATCATGTGCTCATAAGTGGGTACATGGGTACCCACTATATGTACAGCTATAGTACATACGTGACAGAATATTGTTTGGCCTTAGTGAGGAATAAGTGTTCACTTATACTATAATTATGGATGAACTTTGAATATGGACTGGAAGATGAGGATGGACATGTTTCAACTGCTTAACTAATGATTCTGTTTAATGATGAAGAAAATAATGTTTTGTAAATGGATGGAGGTGAAATCCACGGTACTGTGAATGTTCTAATAGCCACTGAATTTTGGTTTTGAGATAACTAATTACATGCCATATGAATTTTACTTCTAAATTCAAAACAAAGCAGAAAAAAGGCCAGAAAAACTGATTCACTGGTTAGGACTGGTCAATCATGCTATAAGTGGCAGGACATGAAGCAGAATAGAGAAAGCTGCCCTAGGTTCCTAAGCTGAGAAGAGAAAATCTGACTTGTTCAAAGGAACAGGTAAATCATTTGTCAAGAAGTTAATGCTCTTCGCTCTCCTCTTTCCTCCTCCTCCTTCTTCCTCCACCTCTTCCTCCTCCTCCTCTTCCTCCTTCTTCCTCAAGTTAGGCTTAGATGGCAATAAGAGAGAAGTTGCCATGAGACCTGAAGTGTGGAGGTAAAGCAGGGTTCATGTCTGCCTACCCTCATGCCTATCACTGACATGATGGCAACCCTTCCTAGGTCTTCCATCAGCTTCTCAGGTTGCTCATGCAGATTTGTGAAGCACCCAGAACCAGGGCTATGAGTTATCTCACCCCAACATTCATCTCATTTATGGACTGCTGGAGTCATACTTGCAGATCCAAAGCTTCAGGTTCTCCATGACACAAGGCAACAGCAGGACATCTAAGAGGAGTTCCAATGAGGGCCCAGAATCCTCAAACCAGAACTCTGGCAGAAGCCAGAGTCCTCAAACCAAACCAATGACTCATTGCAATGAACACTTACAAGTGAAGATATATGGACTAAAGAAGGAAAAAAGAGAACATCTGGAAGCTCACCAACAATGAAGTGAATAAAATATTATGATAAATTAATATAGTAGAGTTCTATTTGGAAATTGGAATGAAAATCCACAATTACACACAGCAACATGTCGAAAATCATTTTAAAATGCTGAGTACAAGAAGTCAGAAATCTAATAACCCATGCTATATATTGCACTTATCTAAAAGGTGAGTGAAGCCAATTTACAAATGGTTATGAATGAGATGGGGGACTTGACAAAGGCTCTGAAGTGAGCTGCAGATTGAGTGCACATGTGTGCTCCATTAATGACGATTCACTGGCATGTGAGGCTTGTAATGTGTGAAAGCATGAATTCATTCATTCTGTGAATGCAAATTACTCCTCAAAATATTAAAACATAATAAAGATCAAATACAAATTCATCTGTCAAAACAGAATTAAGTAAACAAGAAGTTGGTATTTTCCCAGGTGTTACTTGTGACTGATTCAAATTTTTAATTACTCCTTGTTTCCCTATAATAGTATCACTTAACAAATCAACCATTATTGCTTTAGCTCATTGATGACACTTTTTCTATCATAAATAATTTACATTTATTCTATTTGAGTACAGCATTGACTAGTAGATAATATTGCCATTTACAAGACTTTTTACTACAGTGACATGCATGTATTACATTTTCTTTTCTGAAAGATAAATGAGATAAAACAAAAGGGGGAATGTGGAAAGTCATCCCTTAGAATAAAGACAGATTTAGCTACGGTAGCATGATACTAAAGTAAATATTGGATGCTAAATACATTTAGACATAAAAGATTGTTTTGTATGAAATACATGTTTCTATTCTATAATTATTTATAAATATTTATATTTGTATTGATGCAGGAATTGATGCTATTGGACACCAAGTCAGCCCCCTTGGTAGCTTTGTAGGGAATCTGCATCCCTTAGCTCATCCTTGCAAGCAACACATCTCACCTAATTGATCTCACATGAGTTTTGAAACTGGAAAATGCAGCTGTTATTTTCCCTCTGATTTTATTAGAGCATTAGTGTAGCAATCAGGAAGACTTATGCTTATGGAAATACTTTAACATTGTGAAGACTAAGGAAGTATAGCAGACTGGATTTCACTTTCTTTTGTTGCTGCTAACAGGTTTGGTAAAATTATATGTGCATTTCTTCTTGAAATTGTGGGTGGTACCTAGTTAAAGTTAGATCTCCCACCTAACTGACAAACATGAGAATTTGACTAATCGTTTTCATGAGACAACCAACTAGTCCCATTTTATTTTCTCCAACTTGACATTTGCAGATTTTGCTTCTGCTAACATTTTTCAAGATACTGATTTAGAATGTAAGCACGTATTTCTATATCAGTACATTAAATAAAAGCATATATTGGTTGATGAGAAAATAGTATGACTGATATTTCGTATTTTCCCAATCAAAAAAGACTTTGATAATTTTAATTGCTATTTTCAGTTAAATATAAGACAGTAATTTGTCTCGGTAAAAAGCATTGGTTACCAATGTTTTTAATTCCTTAGCTTGGTGCCTGTAATTCTTTTTACCATAAAATGTTTATTAAGCTTAAAGATGAACAATAATTTAAATAAAACTGAATGCTCACCCTAATGATACAGGGTTAAGTAATTGGAATATACAAAGTTGTATTTTAGTAGTAATAAAAATATGTACATACATAATAAAGGGAAAAACCAAGCAGAAAACAAATTTCAAACAAGCAGCACAAAGCATAAATCGTCTGTGACTTTAGCAAGAATTATCTCTTCATTGGTATCAATGGAGACAGAAACTCATAGAGAAAGTAGGTAGATTATATGATGGTGTCAAATACCACACTGAGAATGATACAATTTTTCCCTGTTTTCCACTTAAATTCAGGTCAATAGTGGAAGAAATGGACAAAAATGCTTATACATTTCTATTTATAAAAAAAGAAGTAGCCAGGCTTTGAGGCTCACACCTACAATCTCACCTGGGAGGATGCTATAGGAAGATTGGCATGATTTGAAGATCAGGCTATGAGAGCAGCCTGAGCTGGAGTGAGATGCTCCTCAAACACAAACAGATGAACATACAAACAAATGTGAATCTTAAGACATTTGAAACAAATAAAGAACCAAGTCTAGGAATGAGAAATGAGAGATGGAGCATATAGTTTACTGGAGGCTGGACTTCCATCACTCTCTCAGGGAAGATAACGGGACATCTAAGAGTTGAGGAACCAGAAAGGGATTTTGATGGGTGCGACAATATTGTATTTGAAGCAACTGCCTTTGCTTATCAAAGGTGCAAGTGGTTCACTTGGAAAAAAATCAGAATGAGGACCTTGAATTATGTACTGCACTGTACATAATTACTGTACTGTACTGAAGTTCTCTTTACTTATCACAAAGTCCCTAAGTTGGTAGCATAAGACCTACTTTTGAGCTCTGTTTCCTGTAGGATATCTAAGTAGAGGCAGATATGACATTTTATAGAGAGGCTTGGGGCAGAAATCATTCACCAATCACCTATAAGATACAGAGCTCATAATGACATAATGTAATATTACAGAAATCCAGGAAGTTCCTGCCATCATGGGAGGATTTTCACATAGGAAATAAAAATAATATGTACCAACAAAAGTACCCTAGGTTGGCATGTTTAAAATATAAGATGAAAAGCATTCATGAGAAACAAATAGCTTCCCTTTCTGTCTCTGTCTCTGCTGTCTGAGGGAGGGAGGAAGAGAGAAATGGGGTGGGGATGGAATACTCATTAAATCTTAGCTAGTCATGGTGACACATGCCTGTAATTCTAGAACATGCAAAGCTGAGGCAGGAGGATTACAGATATGATGTTAATGTGGTTTGCAAAATGACAGACTATCTCTAAAATCAATAAATTAAAGTTTAATGTGTGTTTTGAAGCAAGGACTTACTTCAACAAGGTTGAAAATGAAGAATAAGGTCACAAGAGTTCTAAGGTAAAAAAAAATGTACTATTGTTATAAGAATTGAGTCAAGTATCCAGGGCATATTTACCCTGTTTTCTTCCAGTGTTTGTAGAGTCAGACCTTACAATCAAGATAATCTCTCACTTTGAGTTCCACTTTTGTGACTGGTGAGAGATGGGCATCTAGCTTTATTCTTCTGCATATTGAGACCAGATTTTCTTAACATAACTTGCTGTAAAGACTGTCCTTTCTCCAGTGCATGTTTATTAGTCTTAATATTTTACTACTGGAGACTTTGGGATTTTCTTTGTGTATTGTAAGGATGTAGACAGAGATTTCCTGTCCCAACCACCTGCTCTCAAATAACTGACACAGAGGCTTATTATTACTTATAAATGCTTGGCCGATAGCTCTGGCTTGTTATTAGCTAACTCTTTCATTTTAAGTTAACTTGTATTCCTTATTTATGCTCTGTCACATGATGGTACCTTTATTAGCATGACACATTCATCTTGCTTCTCCTGGTCTCCTAATGACTCTTCCATTCCACCCTTTTTTCTTCTTGTACCCTCATTTTGATCATCCCGCCTATATGCTTTGTTTGGCTATTGGCCAATCAGCTTTCATTATCCAACAAGAGTAATACATATTCATAGTGTACAAAATGATTGTTCCATAGCATAAGGTCTCTCCACAAAATGATGGTCTTTATTTCTTTTTCTTGTCTAATCGCTCTGTCTAGAGATTCCATATATATGCAAAATAAAAGTGGCAAAAGGTGGAAGTTTTATATTGTTCCAAATATTCTATACAGGAAGCCTCAGCCTTTTCTCATTTGTTCTGGATATCATTAGCTATTGGTTTATTAGTAGGAGAACTACTTCAGGACAATAAAATGGGTGAAGACTGGTATTTGAAGAAGAGCCCAAAACCATAGAAACAAAAGTAAACATAAACAAATCGACTAAAAAACCTGCACAATGAAGGAAAGTATCAATCTAGTGAAGAGACAATAGGTAGATAGGAATGGCAAAAAGTATTTGCAAAATAAACACCTGAAATTGAGTTGATATCTAGAAATATGAGAACTGCAAACAATAAAACAAAACTCTAGGAACAAGAAAGATCAAAACAAACTCCCAAGCAACTCATTAAGAAAATGGACCTAAAAACAAAAATCTCATTGGACCTAAAAACATAGTGTTCATAAGAAGGCAAGTGGCCATTCAGAGCATGAAAAAATATCCATATTGAATCTCATTATCAAGGAAATAAAAACCAAATACATAATTAAATATGACCTGATTCCAATAAAAATTGCTACTGTCAAATAGACTGAAGATTACAAATAAAGACAAAGATGCAGAGAATAGAGAACTCTTCCATGCTGTTGGTAGGAATGCAAATTAACTTAGCTGTTGTAGACAAAAGTATGATCCAGAAAACATACTCTCAAAGGAAATAAAATGGAAGCAAACTATGTTCATCAACTGATCCAAAGATTGAGAAAATGTGAGGATATACACACAGTTGGGTACTGTTCAGCTACACAAGGAGAAATACTGTCTGTCATCCATAATGACATAGATTGAATTGGAGATCATTATGTTTAGAGAAATGAACAGATACAAACAAGTTTCGCATGGTCTTACTCCTATGTAGATACAAAAACTGCTATTCTTAGGTATTTTTCATTATGGTGAAGGGCTCCAAAAATATAACTTGCTTTTAGATACCATATACTTGGACCATATTCAACCCACACCCTCCCTTTTCTTTTTATTACCTCTTTCCCCTTTCTATTGGTCTCTTTATTTTCCCAATCATTCTCTTCCTTCTGCTTTCATGTCCTATCTATCATATGTCTGTCTGTCAGTCTGTCTACCTATCTACTCACCCATCAACCCACCTCCCTTCCTCCCTCCCTTCCATCTCATCTCATCCCTATCTATCATCTATCTATCTATCTATCTATCTATCTATCTATCTACCCATCCATCATCTAATCATCTATCTATCTAAAATCTAGGACCCACAAATGAAAGAAAATTTGCAATATTTATTTGTCTGAGTCTGGCTTATTTTGTAGTGCCATAACTCTGACAGCTAATTCCATCCTCACATCTCTGAATCTGACTCCTCTGCCATCCACTGATAAGGACTGATGTCAAGATATTATGTCCACTCACACCACTAAGGCAAACTTTCTTAATTTAATGGTTTTTAATGCTTATTTGTTTTTTAGACTGAGTTTCAGTTTGTAGTTTTGGCTGGCCTGGAACTTACATCGTAGAAAAGGATGACCTCCAACTTATAGAGACCCTTATGCTTCTGTTTCCCAAATGCTGGGATTAAAAAGACTCTGAATTTAATCACATTTGCAAAGTCTCTTTTATCATGTAAGGTAGCACCTTCACACATCTGAATATTTTAGCATGGTCATTTTTAGGCCATTATTTTGTGTTTCATGTAACTCTACATTAACTAGGATCTTGACATTTCTTAATAATAGGAAATATAACATTTTGTCTCTTTTCATTTTGCCAAATAAACTTAAAGTCAAAGAAATGTGTATTAAGTCTATATGGAGGATCCCATCATGAAATGTGTTTTGATGTTCCCACGGCAGATGTATCACCCAGGGACACCCTCTTTGGAAACAGCAGGAGCCTCCTGCCTACTCTCTCTTCTAGCTTCAAATTTATCTTCCCACCAGCTGCCAGCTCTAAACCACAGTGAACATCTCAGTTTATGGTCCTTTCAAGCTAAAATCTGTTACACTAGAAGAGAAATTGTAATACTTATGTAAATCAATAATTGTAATGTATGTGGCACCATAAAAATCATGGCATGCCCTGAGTAGCTCGAACTGTTTCTGTGTTAGCCTATCCAGCAACATATACAACATAGTTCATTTGCATATCTGTCTAGATATATTCTCAAATTTCTACCTTCTTTTTATAAAGATAAAACAATTATGGTGAAAGAACAAAAAATTTTGTGATATTTGTTGGTTTGGTAAAGATTTAAACAGACAATGTTTAATTGAAATAAGCTTCATGTAAAGCCACTGTAAAGATATTTTGTTGCATTGGGGTATATTTGGGAAGCTGTAGAATAGTTTTCATCTTTCATTGGGAAAAGACACTCCCCATTTCTTAACATTGGAGGAATCTGTAAGTGTCTCAACACAGTCCAGAGCACTCTCTAGTTCTGTTGAGCCATCTGTTGGGAGACTCTGTGCCCACTGCCTGAGAACCTTGGCTAGAATGTCAGCTGGCCTGGGTCTCATGCTAGAGCTACCCATATGAGCAGTGATGTGGCAAAATCATGCAACCTCTCTAATGTTCTTTCTGTCTCCTCAAGAGATATGCTGGTTTATCTTCACTGTCAATTTGACACCCTTGGGAAGAGGGACTCTCAGAAACTGCCTCCATCAGATTAGCCTGTGGGCACATCTATGGGGGCATTTTATTGATTGCTAATTAATGTAGGAGAGACCAGCCCACTGTGGGTGACTTAGGCAAGTGGGCCATGCCATTCTTAGGCAGCTGAGCCTGAACTGTATAAGAAAGCTATTTGCACCTGCATGAAGCACAAGTGCCTGTATTTGTATGTAGTAAATGTCCCATGCATTTTTGTTTGCATTGAGGACCCAATGGATAAGCTGTTGCAAAGTAAGTTAGGATCAAGGTAAATACATGTTGAAGTACCCAGATCTGTCCATACCAAATGCTCTCAAGAAGCAGTTTAAGGAGCAGTTTAAGAAGCATTTTAAGGAGTCTAGCAACAGCACAGATCATCTGTATGTTACTGTGGTATTCTCATTTTCCCTATGACAGTTTACATCACTCAGTATGCAAATGCAATATTTACATCTTCACTGAGGATCTTAGACCATGCATAGTCTTCAACATATGTACCCTTCAGGGAGAAAACCATCTAGATAAACACCAAAAAAGTGTCCTAAGAGGTGCAAAGTGCAATCTCATTTTGCCACCTCTCACAAAAATTATGAAGAAGGTGGAGCTTGCCATTCACCTTTCATTCCTTATCAATTCACCTGAATCTACAACAAAAATATATCTTCAGTCTTGTCACATTGAAAACTAGAAAATATGTTTGACAGAAATTAAAGGCAGTCCAAGAAGAAATGATACTCCCATGCAGAATAAGAAAATGCAGTATTGTCACAATGTCAATTTTTCTATTTCTTTGACAAATCTAACTTGATTTCTGTCAAATCCCAGTTCAGTTTTTTTTTTAGTGCAAAGATCATGTAATTTTTACCTAATTAAAAAACTAAAAGCTAATTGCAAAATTTCCCATAAATAAAATATATCTAAAAATGCTCCAATAATTTTGAAAAAAAATAGTACAAGGTTCAAAATTTGCAGTACTTGATTTCAAAGTTTACTATCTAGGGCTGTCCACAAAGGCACACTGCAGGTGGGAACACAGACCAGAGGGATGTAAATCTATTCATTTATTTTTGAAGGTATGTGCCATGACAGGGCAAGGGGGAAATTAGAATCTCATTATTAAACAGTGCTGTAATAACTGAGTAACTTTGAACAAAATAATAGATACTCAATCCTTACTTCAGAACATATTCGTAATTTAGATGCAAGTTGATCACAGAGAAAATGACAAGAGAAAAATTATAAAACTAAATGTGTAAGAACTTAGGAGTTCTCATACATGGCTTCTGAGAATGCATTATGTTACAGCCATGTTGGAAAATCATTTTTTCAGTTTCTTATGAAGTTGTCATACATTTATCATATTATGCAGAAATTCTTTTCTAGATATTCATCTAAGAAAAGTGACCACATAGGCACATAAAAATACATGTTCTTCATGAAACTGGGTGAATCAGGAGGTGGGAGGAAGAGGGAAAGGACGAAAGAATATGACCAAAACATATTCTATATAAATTTATTTTTTTAATTGAAAAGAATTTCTTGAATGTTCACAGCTACTTTCTTTAGGATAGCCCCCAAATGGAAACCATCTGATGTGTATTCATAGGTATGGGTACAACTTTTGGGATATTCACAAAACAAAATGCCATCCAGAACAAAGAAAAACAAGCACTGCATACATGATATGATATATGAGCTACACAGCCATCACACACACACACACACACACACACACACACACACACACACACACACACACACACACACACACACCTTACAGAAAGCAAATCAGTGCTTGCTGGGTAGGAGTCAGGGGTGAGGTCTCGAAGACTCCTGGAAATCTTTTTGCAGTAATGCCGGTGTTCCAATTTATGGTTGTGGGATGGTTATGTACTCCTTCCTATACATCTACAAAAATTCATTGAATTAAAGCTAATTGCTTAAAACCTTTATTGTGCATAAGTTATACCTCAATAAAACTGACCAAAATAAGAGAAAGAAAATGTCAGCTAAAGTCAATACACATGCAAAAGATGTCCCAGACTTAGCTAAAGGGGCTGCATTTGCTCAGGGCACAGCCTGCCAGCCAGCAACCCTGGCTCCTTTAGGTTACTATGAGCCTCTGCGAAGCAACTCAGTATCATTCTTACCTCATTACCTAACTGCTTATTAACCCAGTACCTAGGCTATCACAGTGCATCTGTGATGATTATTTAGTCAATGTTAGGTGACAGGTGGGAACTTAGGGAAAATAATCACAGAACTATTGAAGAAACTTCCTTACTCCTGAATGAAAACTCAAAAAATGGAAGCGAGATTGTTGACATTTTCTGTTTGCTTTCATCTCACTCTCCTGGTTGTTCAAGCCTCTCCTGTAAGCAAATAAGCCAAACCAAAATGATCATTTCCGTTACTGGTTCAGTTTATACGAACAAATATTTAAATGAGTCGTGTGGGCTGCCAAGACAAATGGGTGGCTTCATCCTGATCCTGCCACAGGATCTGTTAAGTACTCAATCTTGTCAGGCTTCCCCAGGGCTGTAAACTTAAGCATAGCTGACTCTATTGTTTTTGACAGCATAAAATGTATATAAATTGAGAGCTCATAAAGAAATATGGACTCTGAGGCCTGAGTTTTTATTGAGGTTATTTTTTTCTTGCTATTAACCTTTTGGTAAATATGTATCTTTTTTCTATGCAGTACACATCAAGTGAAGCATCAAAAAGAGTGTCTTAAGAGATTTTTTTAAAAAAACTTCCTTTTTTTCTTTGCTCCATTCATATAATTGCATCATTTTTATCCCTAAGAATTTTCTCTCAAGTAAATCTTGCATTCTTAGAATGCCACATTATAACTTCAGTTTTAAGAGCATTTTTTTTTTGCTCACCTTTGGATTTTTTAAAATTAGAAACCAGCTTCTTTTACATGTCAATCTCAGTTCCCTCTCTCTCCCCTCTTCTCCTGCCCCCCACTAACCTCTGTCCAAACCCCTTTGTGCTCCCCAGGGAGGGAGGCCTTCCATGGGGAGCTTCAAAGTCTGTCATATCATTTGGAGCAGGGCCTAGATCCTCCTCCCCCACACCTCCCCATGTGTGTCTAGGCAGACAGAGTATTCCTCTATGTGGAGAGGGCTCCCAAAGTCCTTTTGTGTACTAGGGGTAAATACTGATCCACTACCAGTGGCCCCATAGATTGTCCAGACATCCAAACTGATTTCCTCTTTAATGGGGGTCTGGAACAGTCCTATGCTGGTTTCCCAGCTATTGTCTGGGGTCCATGAGCAACCCCTTGTACAGCTCAGCTGTTTCTGTGGGTTTCTCCAGCATGGTCTTGACACATTTGCTAATCACTCCTCCCTCTCTCCAACTAGATTCCAGAGTTCAGCTCAGTGTTTAGCTGTGGGAGTCTGCTTCTGCTTTCATCAGCTACTGGATGAAGGCTTTAGGATGGCGTATAAGGTAGTCATCCATCTCATTATTGGATAAGGGCATTTAAGGTAGCCTCTCGACTATTGCTTAGATTGTTAGTTGGGGTCAACCTTATAGATATCTGGACCTTTTCCTAGTGCCAGAATTCTCTTTAAACCTCTAATGGCTCCCTCTATCATGGTATCTCTTTTCTTGCTCTACTCTATTCTTCCCCTGACTAGATCTTTCTGCTCCCTCATGTCCTCCTCTCCCCTCCTCTTCTCCCTTTCTCTTTCTTCTAACCCCTCTCCCCTCCCCCATGCTCCCAATTATCTTAGGAGATCTTGTCCCTTTCCCCTTCTCTGGGGGGACAATGTGTGTCTCTTTTAGGGTCCTCCTTGTTTCCTAGCTTCTCTGGCATTGTGGATTGTAGGCTGTTGTAAGGCAAAGGACACAATCAACAAGACAAAATGGCAGTCCACAGAACGGGAAAAGATATTCACCAACCCCACATCTGACAGAGGGCTAATTTCCAAAATATACAAAGAACTCAAGAAGCTAGTCTTCAAAACACCAACTACTCCAATTAAAAAGTGGGGTACAGAACTAAATAGACAATTCTCAATAGAGGAATCTAAAAGACACATAAGAAAGTGCTCACAATCCTTAGCCATCAGGGAAATGCAAATCAAAACAACTGTGAGATATCATCTTACTCCTATCAGAATGACTAAAATAAAAAACACCATTGATATTTTATGCTGGAGAAGAAGTGGAGAAAGGGGAACACTCCTCCACTGCTGGGGGGAGTGCCAACTTGCACAGCCACTTTGGAAATCAGTATGGCGATTCCTCAGGAAAATGGGAATCAATCTACCACGAGATCCAGCAATCCCACTCTTAGGCATATACTCAAAAAGATGAACATTCATACAATAAGGACGTCTGTTCAACCATGTTCATAGCAGCATTATTTGTAATAGCCAGAACATGGAAGCAACCTTGATGACCCTCAACTGCAGAATGGATGGAGAAAATGTGGTACATTTACACAATGGAGTACTTCTCAGCAGAATAAAAGACAGTGGAATCTTGAAATTCACAGGCAAATGGGTGGAACTAGAAGATACCATCCTGAGTGAGGTAACCCAGTCCCCAAAAGATTAAAATGGTATGTACTCACTCATATATGGATTTTAGATCTAGAGCAATGAAGTAGCAGTCTACAATCCACAACGCCAGAGAAGCTAAGAGTATTTTCATTAATAGGTGAAAGCTAAGGAGTTTTATTATATTATTACATACTATTTTTTACACAGATCCATATTTATTATGTACAGTCAGAATAGTCAGAATAAAGGTTGCACACTACATCGATCAGTACCTGTATTGAACATCTCCCACTCTGTCTGCCCAGTAATGCTCTTTCTAGGACCGGCACCCTCACTTATTGTAGGCAACTTCTTCCTATGTTATGCGCATGTTTGATGCCAAGCAAAGCCTCCTGTTCTATATAGCCAAGGATCATGTGACACAAACTAGGTTAGTCCAGATCTTTTCTCTGGGAAGTTTGAGTTTTAAAAGAACTTTCCTAAGAGTGAGAAGTGGAGCCGAGTCCTCTCTGAAATTGTGGTCTGAAGAGGAGCTCATTTCTATTCTGGGACCCTCCCAAAGCATTCTGCTTTATATTCTATTAGGAAAAAAAGCTTCATTTCCTGAGGCCTATAGCTCCCTATGGATTCTTCTATTAAGTTCTCCCTTCTCCTTACATTTTATGTGTTGGTTTATTTATGGGGTTGTTTTTCTCAGCAGAAGAACCCAGAGCAACAAAATTTCATGAATATCCCCCAATTTCCTGTGCCAGTGGAAGGTGAATCTAATCTCCTGGTGGGTCCAACCCATGACCTCCACATCTTCCAGGACCTCTGTGTCCACTCTACCTCTTTCACTTCCACCTGCTTTCATAGGCTCACCTGGAGTCCAGTATCACCTGGCTGGCTTCCCACTCATACTGTGGTCCAAATGTCTCACATTTTCTTGTGTACTCTTCTCTCTGTCTACTTTCTTGTTTACCTGTATTCAGAGCCACCATTTTCAGATTCTGGCTTTTCCTGATTTATACATGAAAGCTGTTAAGTTCTTGGAGACACCTATGGTTACCAAGTCCAAGTCTACTGCAGTTTGAGAACACATGTCAGCAGAGCTCTGCTGGAGACAGGGCTGCTCTCTACATATACTTGCATTCAATTGCTTGTGTTTCAGCTTGTGTTTTAGAGACCTTGAGAGCTGAGGCCTCAAGTCCTCCAGCTTTTCCAAGAGTCTAGAGGTTCTTGGAATTGCAATTGACTTCTTTTTGGTTTACTCTCCTTTTTCCAGTCCTTGACTTTGAGATTTAGGTTTCTGGTTGAGCTAAGGCAGCTTTTGTTATCCAGCCTGTAATGTTTCACCATCTCTTCCTTTTTTCTTCATCTTTAACTTCACATTCTAAGAACATTTTTATTACCATTTAAATGTGGTTGCAGACGAAGACAGGGGCAAATAATTTCATGGCTTGCCATGTTTACTAGCTCTGTTATTTTCTTATAGACTTTGCAGGCTGGAAAACATCTTAACACTCTTTAGTTAACACCTTCGTTTTCCCATTCTTGTACTTTGATCTGTGTAATGAATTATCTGTCTTATTTCCCACACAAAGTTCCTTGGCTTTCAAAAACAATGCAGCATTTGAAGTATTTTATGGTTTCTATAGTTTTATAAGAAATATTTACTAACAGTCATATCTTTTAACCACCATCATTTATTGGTCATCAAGACATGGAAATGTGATAGTTTGTCAGTGGCTAGTTATTTTGCCAAAAGGCAGAACTTAGAAGACAAAGCATAAAAATGGCCATTATTTTCAAACAAATCATGTAAGAGTAAATTAGTATAAAACAAAGATATGTGTATATTTGTTACTGTTGAAATTTAACATATTTCAAATAATTTATAATCAAGGAAATACAATAATGTTACTTTAATGCTACACACACTACAAACCAGCTACAATTTAAATTTGTAAATGTGAATTAAAGAAAACAGGCTGGAGTCAGAGACACCTCAAAAAGTTGGTCCTATTAGTTTATGTCTTAACAGATGGACAGAACTGTGAAAGGAGAGGATGGAAATGAATTTCGCATACACTCAGAGGCATAAAAACTTGGCATGAATTTCTGCTCCCATAGTGAGTGGGAGCAGAAATTCATCAGACAATAAGGTTCTAAACAGTGGTGGAGGTGGTCCTCAGAATGAAGGGTTTCTCTAATGTCTGAGCCTTGCTTGGTAAAACCCTCTAAATAATGACTGTGGCTTTCTCCCACATTTAACAATATGATAGAAATTTATTTTTTACATGTAAAAAATCATCTAACTTTACTGTTTTATCACTTGTGGATGAAGACAACTGACTTCCATTTACCTCAGAGAGCAAGAGAAGAAATATTACACAGCAACAAAGGTCAATTCTGGGCATAGTGGTGTGGTGACATATTGGTTATGATTTATTAAAGCCACTGGAGATCAAAAATAGCAAAGTAGCCTTGCTAGTTAGCCATAGAAACCAGGTAGTGGTGCCACACCTTTAATACCAGGATTTAGGATTAAGGGATCTCAGCACTTGGGATCACACACCTTTAATCCCAGTACTAGCAAGGTGGAGATAGGAGGATATGGCTGGGTGGAGAAAGGAATAAAAGGAGGAGGAGACAGGAGCTGTAAGTTTTGCCTCTGAGGATTTGTTCAGACAGGATGGCTGTTTCAGCTTGGTAGGGGTAAGATCTACTGTCTTGGCTGCTTTGCTTCTCTGGTCTTCAGCTTGATGCTTGAACCCCAATATCTGTCTCTGGGTTTTTATTTTTCATGTTACATGGCTGTTGCATGCCTTTAGTCCCAACAATAAGGAGGCAGAGACAGGCAGATCTTTGTGAGTTTGAGTCCAGCCTGGTCTATGTATAGAGTTCTGGGAGCCATGCCTATATAACAGAAAAACAACTTCAAGAAAAAACAAAGAAAAAAGAAAGAAAGAAAAAGGTCAATGTTTAATTTTGTTTGTTTTCCCATACAAGACTTCTGAGACCTTCAATAAGCCACCCCCTGCACTCTTCATGGGAATTAAGACGCCCCCTTTCTCTGATAGATCCAGATGACCCAGCCACAGTCTCTTTAGTGGAAGTATCTAGAGCTGGGCATAATTTTAAGGAAGGATCCCATCCTTTGATAGCATCAATCTTTTTAAACTGGCACATTTGGAATTAAAGATGACCTAGCATGAAGAGTGCTGGGAAGTAATTATCAGGTCTTTGGGATCCAGTCTATTTAAGGTACACCCAGAAGATTCTTTGGTGTCTATGTGTTGCAATATGCTGGAAAAATATTACCTGCAAGATGCTATTTAAGAGCCAGAGGCAACTACAGGTAAAAAATTGCTTCCCACTAATACTTAATTGTGATGTCTAGAGACAAGAATGTGTGGCATATTAAAACATTCATATTTCTATAGAGAGATATTTGATTAAAGGAAATGCTATTTCACCAAAGTATCCAAAGAATAGCAAATGTTAGTAATAAATGTTAATCTACCATGAGTTTAATGGTTTCCCTGGAGTCCACCTTAAAAGGTTAAGGTGGTTCCTAGTCTGTTGTTTTGTTGAAAGCACAAGCAAGACCCTGTGAATATAATGACTTCCATCACATTGGGTCACTGGAGGAGGAGGACTGGAGGTGTCTTTTCACCTGTGTGGTTGCAACCAGATCCTGTATGACTGTTTTCTTATGGGGCAGTGTTCTGATGTAGATGCAAAACTATCATTGCAAACTGTTATTGCCTGTATGTTCCTTGCTGGATGGTGACAAACAAAAGCTCTCTGGAACTGAAGCTTATGATAACAGTCCTTAGGACCTTACATTCCCAATTAAAAGGCCCACCTTCATTTTGCCATTTTGATAGATCATAGCCCTAGAACTAACAGCTATTGTTCACATGGTAAATTAGTCTAATTCTATTCTTTATATACTTATCACCAAGTGTTTTTCCTATTATTGAAGACATAATAATGCTGACAACATTATATTTAGCAATATTGAGGCTGAAAAATAAGATTTTTTAGAATGCATTTATGGGTTGATTATGATTTTATTAAAATCTCAATAGCCAATTATGATGTCTCTATATATTCATTGATATGTTATTGATATTTAGACTTGATCATTTCATATCAGAATGCTTTACAGTGCTATCTTCAGGTAAACACATTTACAAATTTTTTTCCTTATGTTGTGTCTAGATTTTCATAAGACAGTACTTTGTTCTTTTTCTTCTTGATTAGAAGAACACAGGTGCTGAGGCACAGATGAATGGCCAGCCATTGTAGTTAAGGATGAGTAATTTTGTGACATTTTCAATCCAGTTATAAACTTTTTGTTTGCTTAAAAATTATTTTAAAATTTTCATTTATATATGTGTGTCTACCTGAGTATGCCCACACATGTATAGGTGTCTGCAGAAGCTAAAAGAGAATGTTGGATTCCTGTGACTGAATTACAGGTGAGTGTGAGTTGCCCATTGTTTGGTTCTTGAAACTTTCCTCAGGTCCTTTGTAAGAGCAGCAAGTGCTCTTAAGTGCTGAGCCCTATCTCTGGTTCAAACAGCTGAGTTTAGACTCTTTGGAGTTTCAATTCAATGATAGCACAAGTTTCTTCTCCTGAGAGAAATGGGACATTTGGTGACTTAGGCCTTTGAAGTATGGAGAAGTTCAATAAATACTAATTAACAAGTCTCAGCTCACAATCAGAAGGAGCTATGAGTTTGACTCCACTCTGAAAGCTCAAAGTCTAAACTGTTATTTTCATATTAGGTACTTATGGCCTAAAATGGTTTTATAACAAAATCTTAAGTATACAATTTATTTCCAGGAAATATTAAAAACATAAAATTTCTTTTCTTTTTTCTTTTGGGTTCTTGCTATGTAGCGCAGGGAGGCCTCAAACTCACAATCCTCCTGCCTCAGCCTCTCTAGCACTGGAATTACAGACATGGGTCCCTAATCCTGACACAAAATTTCTTGGTGTAGAAGCCATGCCATCTTGATTCATGTACATTTTGAATCATAGATCAGAAGACAACTATATAATTGCACAAATTATTGGGCCCAAGATTGCTCATCCCATTGCATTTCCCTACACACATATACACACCCATATGTAATTAATAACTTGGGTGAGGAATTCACAGTGGAACCTACAGAGAACACAAGTGACTTGCTCCAATGTCAGCTTAAATGACTGGATCCAGAGGCCAGATTTATCACTTATAACCTTCTGTAAATCATTGGACTGTTTTTGTGCCTCAAAATGGATCACTGGAAAATGAGGAATAACAATGGCATACAACTGAAAATTATCTTGAGGTTTACATGAACTGGTCTGTGTAAAGTGCTAGGGTCAATACCCAGCATATGTATACTCAATAATGTTATTTTACCCCTCTCTATCTACAATGCTCATGTGTCTATAGATGACACCACTTTAGGCACTTCATGGCATTTATCTTGATTTGAATTGCACAGTTGTTTATTGTTTAGTTTGTCTTCTTTATTGGAAATAAAACTCCAGGACAGCAGGGACAACATCTGTTTTAACCATCCATGTATTATGTAGTGCCTGGCTATTTCAAGGGGGTCAAGATGGTACTTTTTGATAAACATGCAGTAACTGAAATCACGCTCCCTTACAGGGGTGTTAGAACAATCAGAAGAATGAATAAGTACAGTACTTTATACCACATTGGGCACTCACAGCACAGAGTGACTGTGCATTCGTCTCTGTCACTGTGACTGGAAGCCTCAACGGTAGGTAGTGGTAGGAACTTAGCTGTGCCATGTTTTCCACAGTCCCCAACGATAACAACAAAATTCACACAAGGCCCCAAAATCAGTTCCTGCAGTTGAAAAGTTCTCTTTTGCAAGGTAATTTCATTGTCAGTGTTAGCGAATGGCAACATAATGTAAGGATTACAAACTGAGATATCAAGGGCTGAGCTTGAATCCTTCATATGTGCACTTCATGTCAATCTGATGCTTTACAATAACAACAGACTGGGAAGCCAGCATTTAAAAGTACGAAAAAGATTCAAAGACTACAAGAATCTTGTATTTTTCTTGAAAACTTTGCCAGGTAGGCATGAAAGACTGATACCTTTAAATGGCAACAAGAAGATGAGAGTTCAGAGTTAGCCCCCTTTGTTTACTGGAACTTGCAATTTGATGTACCCAGGACCCATGGAGCCATTTTGGTTGGGGGTGTTCTTATTTGGCCTTAAGCTTTTTTGGAACTGACGCTATTTAAATAATTCAAGATGGCTTTATAGTAATACTTTGGTCATGTAAGCAACACTTTCTCTTTTTTCATTTTCAGAAGAAAAGATTTTTACTTTGACTGCCTTTTCCATCCCTCCTCACCTTGCTGAGTTTTCTGGAGCATCTGATAGGAGTGTCAAGTGAAATTTCAAATTATAGTTCATTTACTCTGGTTAAACATAAGGAGGAAAAAAGCAATTACCAGAGTGAAATGATGGAATTAAAGATTCTTCTTGCAACCTGGTTAGGTATTTAGTGTTTGATGAGCACTGGAAAAGATAAATACAGTTTCCAAGGAGGACTATATCAATCTACAATCATGAATGAAAGGTTTTAAACATGATTTTGATATCAAGCATATGGTTTACAAACAAAAATCAATCTTCCCCCAGGTAGTAAGTGTTAGTTGACAACACACTGAAACTCCTTTGTGTTTCTAAATTGGAAAGTGATTCTTTAGTGATGAATAAATTTCTTTACCAACAACAGTTTTGTGTTTTTTTTTTTCTGCTAAGGAAATATGCTCTAAGAGAGATGGAGCTTTACAAGAGACCACACAGATGGTCTGTAGGAAATCTTATAAATATAATCCCATATAAACAGAGTAAATGTGTTCTTCATATGAGGATAAAATGTTAATTAGTTTAGTTACAGATCTGCTACACATTAGGAGTTTAAATGGAATGAGTTGGCTATTTAATTTGATAGATCACAAAAAGAAACCATGGGCAGACTGCTGACTAACCCAACATGGATGTCTCATCTTTAATTCAACTCCAGTTGAAAATATGCCTCATTCACTGGGGAGTTCTGTGAATGATCATGTATATTCAACTCATTCTAGAAAGGGCCACATATGCCAGTCTTTCTTCAGTACAATCATGTGATCACTCTTGTCACGCACATAAGAGTTAGTCACAAAGCAGTCAGGGCTGTCCCTACGAAGATAAAACACAGGAATGTGGTGATTTTGCTCTCCCAGTTTTGAAAGGATATGATTTTAGTGGTGGATTATAGTTATTCTGCACAGAACAAAATAAGGAAGAGAGAGAAATCACATCAGAAAAAAAAAACAGAAAAAAAGACTTTTGCATCAAGAACATCCTAGGGTATAGGAATGAGTTATTTAAGGATGCAGCCTCTTTGTAAGATTGTGAGAGACACTGAATATTTCAGGGTTAAGTGCCATTCTGTTGCAAAGCTGAATCTCAGGGATGATCACACTCTAAAATTTCTTTGTAGCCTCATGAGTTTCACCACTGGAATTCATGGTCATCAACACCATCACTTCTGGTTAGCCTACTTTGCTCAGTTCCAGAAATATTGCCCAGTAACTGCACTCAACAAAGACTATAACAAAAATGAAAACAAACAGAAACGTGGCTTTTAGTATTGATATACATTATTTGCTACCCCCATTTGGCCAAGTCTTATTTTGCTAGCTAGGTTTAGATAAGAGTCATTGATGGTTTTCTGGAGTCTCATTATGAAATTATTCTAGGAAAACAAACAGAAGGTCTAGGATCTCATTTTCTCCACACTTCATAGCATCATCTCTGACAGAAACAAGTGTAGTGCTTCCCTTGTATTAGCAGAGAAGGGAAAAGTGGATCAAAACAACTCAGCCACACTGACTCCAGTATGATAGGAGTATGCTCTTTAATTTGATAAGGGCTCTGGCCAATGAGCCTTTTAACCATAAATGTTTTTAGTGACTGTCAACTGAAAAGACAATATTTTAGTGAAATCTAAATCATTTTCTGTTCAAGTATTTTATACTTATATTAAAAATAGAACATAACTCCAATTTTAATAGACAATTTTCATACGAATACTTAATTATATGAATCCGTTGATGACTCATAATTGGTCCTTCTTTTTACTTTTTGTGGAATCACAGTTATCCATTTTCCCCATATCATTATGTCTTAAAAAATGAATGTCATAGATAGTTTGGCAGCATGAAAGGAACAATGAAGTCTATTTTCTGGGCATCTGAACCCACGTCTAATTTGTGGTTATATTTTTTTGGATGAGAGTAATAGTTTTTAAATAGAATGAAACCTCTCCTAATTTTAAAAAAGAGTATGTTGGCTTTAATGGGAGTATAATATACACTTTCAGCCCCATCACTAAAAAAGGCTGTTTAGGCAGGACCAGCTGGTTAGTATCAGACTCTCTAAAGCTGTTCAACATCAAGGGAGCTCACATTTTGTAGCTCATCCCAGGTTTTACCCAGAGACTAGTTCAAGGGCTGGCATACAAAATACATGACATTGCAATTCAATCCAATGTTCTGAGCTACCATGAGAACCAAAGGCATATTTGGTGCATGTTCCTGATGATGCTAGATTCTCAGAGTCATACATCAGTTGTGGATTTAAACTCTGTTCAGAAACAGTTTCTAGCTGAAACAGTGGATAGAAGGCAAACAAAAAGATAATTCAAACTACACATAGAAAATTGAAGTATACAATGGAAGGGGTACTCTTCATAGTAGGAAAACACGTGATTGTATTTTAAGCATTATTAATATGAGGCCAACTTTTGTGTATCTCCTTTGGTAACACACTAGTCTTTCAAATTCTAGACAATGTTTTGAAAAAGCAACAACATGGCTGATACCCAAGATAACACATCTTGAAGGTGTTTCCATTTTGATGATTGAGATTTCAGGTCCTCTAAAGTTGAATGAAGTTCTAGACTTGTTCTATTGGTTAATCTTCGTAAGTCACTGTCAGCATAAATTTTCCAACTTGGTATTTCATATTAGCTGCTAGTATCCTGTGATTTACACATATTTTATAGGGGGTATTTCAAACAGGGCAGTTCTGAGCCTATGGGATGCTCTTCTATGGAAGCTTAAAGATCTTTAGTCAGATCTTCTAGACTAAATCAATTGCAAATGATTCATCATGTTCAGATCCCATCATAACATCCCATTTCTGGTTACAAACAATGAACATGAACTAGAGGAAACAACTGGAGAGGTGGTGTGCTTGAGATGTTTCAGTGACAAGTACTACACCCAGACACCAAGTTTTTGTCTGAGCCTCCACCCAGAAAGTGGAGCTTAAGAGAGAGGTAAGATTGGCAGAGGCTTGGGAAATGGTAAAGGATAAAACTTTTCAGATCCAACATCCCTGCTAGGGGTTTGTCCCTGGCTATCCTTTCCATTTTGGCGTTACGCTGTTTCACTTTCCTTACTGTATACTGAGATATTGATTAAAATGTTTAAACAGTATTCAATATTTTCACCCATTAATGTATCAGAATTAGACTTAAATTTTTTTGCAGATTTTATTTTGAATTAGAAACAAGATTGTTTTACATGACAATCCCAGTTCCCTCTCCCTCCCCTCCTTCCCTACCACTCCCCTAACTAAAACCCTACCTATCATATATCCTTTCTGCTCCCCAGGGAGGGTGAGGCCTTCTGTAGGGGATCATCAGAGTCTATCATATCCTATGGGATAGGGCCTAGGCTCACCCCTGTGTGTCTTGGCTCAGGGAGTATCCCTCTATGTGGAATGGGCTCCCAAAGTCCACACCTATGCTAAGGGATAAGTATTGATCTATTACAGGAGGCTCCCCGTTGTTCAGGTCAGCTGTTCTGTGGGTTTCACCAGCCTGGTCTGGACCCTTTTGCTCATCACTCCTCCTTCTCTGCAACTGGATTCCAGTTCAGTTCAGTGTTTAACTTCCACAAGCTGCTGGATGAAAGCTAAAGGATGGCATATAAGTCAGTCATTAATCTCATTATCAGGGGAAGGTATTTAAGGTAGCCTCTCCTCTGTTGCTTAGATTGTTAGTTGGTGTCATCTTGTAGATCTCCAGACATTTCCCTAGTTCCTGATTTCTCTGTGAACCTAAAATGTCTCCCTCTATTATGGTAATTCCTTTCTTGTTTTCTTTTATTCTTCCCCCGACTCAACCTTTCTGCTCACTCATGTCCTTATCACCCCTCCTCTTCTCTCCTTCTCATTCTCCTAGCTCCCTCCCCCCTCCTCCCATGCTCCCAATTTGCTCAGGAGATCTTGTCCCTTTCCCTTTCTCCAGGGGACCACATATGTCTCTCTTAGGGTCCTCCTTGTTTACTAGCTTCTCTGGCAGTGTGGATTGTAGGCTATGTCTAAAATCCACATATGAGTGAGTACATACCATGTTTATCATTTTGTGATTGGGTTACCTCGCTCAGAATGGTTTCTTCTAGTTCCATCCATTTGCCTGCAAATTTCAAGATTCCATTGTTTTTTTCTGCTGAGTAGTACTCCATTGTGTAAATGTACCACATTTTCTCTATCCATTCTTCAGTTGAGGGGCATCTAGGTTGCTTCCAGGTCCTGGCTATTACAAATAGTGCCACTGTGAACATTGTTGAAGACAATAGATTGAACTCAGATATAGAAAGAAAGTAGGGCAGGAGGGATTTGGGGAAAATATCTTATAAGTGCCAAAAACTTGGAAAGCTTTTACTGTGAATGATCTGGGAACAATGGAGGTGAAAATATGAAACCAAGTCTCAACCTAACTTTCATATGAAAGTGAAGGGCGTGATCCAAGGAGACAAGGGGTCAGATGGGGAGGTAGCTAAGAGGCTGGAAGAAATCATTCAGACTGATCAGATGCCCAAAGTTCAAGAAAAATCTGCACTCTGTTTATGTCAACTCTCAGAAGTGAAGGAGTGTGGGCACTGCCTTAATTCACTATTTCAACAACACAGGTTCTGAGAATACAAGGTTTGACAAGGAACTAACTATAAAGCATTTTAAACCCCTCCTGAAGGCTGAAAGTGCTCTATCCTGACACTCATTCTACAATGTATATTTGTCTTCACAGTACAATTTGTACATAATCTCATTACCAAAAGGCACAGAATGGGTGATGCACTTTATACTCCATGGCTACCACAGAGTACGGGAATGAATGTTTAAGGACAGATACAGATGTCCCCCTAAATTTTCCAAGCCTGGTTTGTGTTTTCATCTCCCCCGCCCCCAACTCACATTCTCTATAATGGAAGTCAGGTGGTAACGCCCTAATGCAAACTCCGTGGAAATCTAGGAGATGGTATAATGATGCTTTTTGCTTTGTTATGGAAGCATTTATATGGGACAGAGGTTCAACTGTCCATGAAATGATGCACTAATCTCCAGAGTTCACAATGTAATTTGGAGTTTATTTTCTTCTCCATGTGCATGCAATTGTAAAGGTAATTGCCACCCTGAAGGTAAAGAAATGCCGAATGTCCCCCTCACGGCACACAGCTACAGTCTGAGCTGTCTCAGAACCAGGTACTCCCTTATTACACCCAGAGAAAAAGTCAAAGGAAACAGCTCACCTCCCCATCGTTTGCAGGCTTTTGGAAAACACCTGGTCTTTATTTGACAAGGTTTTTCATTTCTCGGGAAATATTCTGTTGTGAATAACTAGTTGAATTTCAAGCCTGAATAGTAATCTTAGTTGATTTAATACAATCAACCAAGAAATAGTTCTCTTGTCCCTCAGATTTACAAATTCTATTTGGGTGCCATATAGATGTTTAAAACCTGAAACTAAACCAGCTTAAGCATACAAAGGGCTGGCTTTAGACGCTCTGGGGATTTATCAGGTTCACTGCCAGCTCTATGATGTTCCTTTGACTACAGAGACCATGAGTCAGAGAGCTACCATCCATGTTTATGAAGTAAAATTACTCTGTTAATATTTAGTTATTTGTTTATGTATCATATGTGTGTTCATGTGTGGATCCCAGAGGTAAATATCTGACATCTTTCACCCTCACTGTATCTTGTCCTTTGAGGCAGGGTCTCATTGAACCTAATTCAATGAGTTTGCTGATTCAGTTGAACTGACCGTCTCAGCTCCCTCACACTAGGATTATGGGCTGGTACCACCATGCCTGGCTTTTTACATGGTGCTGAGATCTGAACTTACATCTTCATGCTTGTTCGAGAAGAGCTTTACTGACTGGGCCATCTTCCTAACCTATCTGAAGTCAATTTTAGAAATTTAAATTAAATATCTTAAAAAGGATTGCCTGCCTTCATTTCACAGTGACTCTGTCACATGATTGTATTATAAAATTATAAAAATAGTTTCTAATCATAATTCTTTTTATCATTTTATCAAATTACCATATGAGACATCACCTGCCATTTAACCGACCTCCACATCGAGCTCCGGGGAACTCAGAGTATAAAATCTATTTAAATCTTTAAATATCACTATTTTTTCCCCTGAACTTGACTAAACACTCCTCAAGGGATGTAAAAGACATATAAGACAGTTTTTTCTTCCCCCCTAGCATCTGACATAGAGTAGAGTTCATTAGTGGAGCTCAGTAAATGCTCAAATGCACATTGATTGATTGCCAGCATTCTGCTCTATGATTCCTCTTACTATTTCAGATGCTGAAGGGCCTCCATCAGGATCATCACAAACCTCATTCATTTATTTGTGACATAGTTCTGGCCACTACATAAAATTTAGCCATGAGGTCTCCTAATTGTAAGAATAATTGAATGAATATTGACTGACAAAGCAGTCATAAGTGAGTTGAAGCTGGCACTTGCAGTGATTGGCATGAAATTTATTAGATTTGCATATAACACACCACTGCTTTACCAAAATAAGCAGATTCACTTCACAGCAAAAAAGAAAACACAAAGGTTAGACATTTGCAGTAATTGAAGAAATCAATAAACAATGAGGGACTGCAAGTCTGGTGAGAACTTGTTTCCATCCTGGCAAGGACAGAGATTCTCTACGCCAGGATATTGTCCTTCAGCATTGCTGTGCCGGATAACTCCTTGTTGGGCAGACTTGCCCCTGTGAAGTGCTAAGTGCTTAGCAGCATCCCTGGATTCTTCCCGTCAGATGCCTGAACCAAAACCTGCAGATATTGCAGTTCCTCCTCATTTGAGAACCAACTCCCTGTCTCATTACACACACACACACACACACACACACACACACACACACACACACACACACACACAAATACACACACACACATACATACACACACACACACACACACATTCTGGAAGCTGTGAAATCTAAGATTAAGATGCAAGTAGACTTAGTGAAACAATTAAGCTATTCCATGGAGGTGGCCTTTTTAGAGTCTTCACATGGTAGAAAGGGCAGTACTAATCTCACTGATAAGGATGGAATCCCTAAAACGTAGGTCAACTTTAATGCCATTCCACATGGACTTGAAACACTGCCTTGGAAGCACCTTTGTAAGGATGAGGAGAGCATTACCCAATTCTATAGTGTGGTAGTGTATGAGAAAGAGACACGAATATCTACTGTAGCGTTACCACAACAGTTTTCATGAAAATATGGGTGATTTGAATTGAGAGATTTTCCAATGAGCCAGCTGGCTGCTGAGTCAGCTGCTGAGCCACTACATGGTCTGTTATTTCAGAGACATAGGGAGCATTGTGATCTTTATAATAAATAGAGGCTCAGAGAGATTTTTGGGTTATCAAACATCATGTAGTAAATGACAAAGTCAGTGAATACTGAAGTAGCATGAGACTACAGAAACCACTCTGAGGTGTCATTGGGTCATGGGAAACAGTGAGGTGTATGCCACATCAGAGATTTGTGCATGGCTCCTCTATAACAGTAGAGGATTTCAAATTGAAATCCAAACTAGGAAAGGCAGATAGTTGTTCTACAAGAGGCTACTGGGAGCAGCTGGGTCGGCAGAAGCAGCGGAGTGACCTCTATCTTTGCAGAATGTGGATCATAATTGCTAACTGAATCAGAGTAACAGGGAGGAATCTTCCCTGACTTCCACAGGGTTTTACCTGGTGGTCAAAGCATGAGCAGTGAGTGGTCTTCTCATTTAATATATTATGGCTTGTTTCACAGATTTCAATAAGTTGCTGTGATGAAATCTGGGGAAGAGGTAAAAATAAAGGGTGTCCCTGTTGAATCCTAGCACTGAAGCCCAGAGCTTAGGAACCATGAACATCTTGTTGGTCCTGGTCTGAAAATGGGTGTTATAGTGTTACATGCAATATGAAAGTGTATTTTATAAGATTGTTATACGAATCGCACATATAATTATAAAATGCTTATGAAAATACCAAGTCATAAAAATATTTCAAAATATATTTAAAATTTGAAAGATAAATGTTGAACTTTCTGGTCCTCTGGGTCTTGGAATCTTTCTGACCCCCTTTTTGAGATGGTCCCTGAGCGTTAGGTGGAGGAGTTGGGCTATAGATACATTTATTGGGGCTGGGTTACCCATAATAATTTGACTTCCGAATTTGTGGTTTTTCTGGAATGATCTCCATTTGCTGCAATGAGAAGTTTCTTTGATACAGGCTTTTCTAGAAAGGACAGCGAAGCTACACCCATGATACAGCAACAATATGGCTGTCTAAACAGGGCTCGAATCATGACAATCCCAATAGACGTGTGAATGTGGGAGGGAGAAATCTCCTAAAGTCCTACACCTAGACAAAGGGTGACAGGCAACTAATGACTGCTGAGAGAGTTTACTCTCTCAGGGATGAGTCCCTTAGTGGGTTACTCAATACAAAGTACTCAGTCCTGAAGTTATATACACATAAACAACACTAAACAGACTCAAGACTCAGCAGATATCATTTATATAATGATGTTTGTTTACACACACACACACACACACACACACACACACACACACACACCAGTAATGAAGAATAAGAAATCACGAATTTGAGAGAGAATGAGCGGGGCACGTGAATGGGTTTCAGGGAAGGGATATGGGAGGGGCCGGAGGAGGAAAAAGGAAAGGTGGAGTAATGTAATTACACTGTAATTTTTAAAGAAAAAACTAAAAATAAAATGAATGTTGGGGCTCAGCAGTTCACAGTGCATGATGCCCTTTCAACAGGCAAGGAGTTAATAATGTTTCTTAAGGAAATTAACACAATCCTTGCTACTGGAGTTTGAAGAATCAGATGCACATACACTATGTCTCATTATGGAAAACATGACAGGTATAGGAAAATAGAAATAAAAAATATTATTTATGTACCCAACTAATTCCCAACCCCAGTGGCTGGTAAATTTGGCAATCTACTCTATTACAACTTTGTTTTTAATTGGTGGAAATTTCCAACATCCATGTCTTTTGGCCCTCAACTATTTGATATACCAGTTCCAACACCCTCTTATGGCCTTTGCCAGCACCACCCCTGACACACAAGCATGAACATACACACACACACACACACATACATATACACAAACACATACATACAAACACACACACATATACACATACACATCAAAATTAAGTTTATAAAACATGTTTGAAACTGTTTAACAAATAAGAATAAGTATTTACATATTTGTTCAGGAAAATATTTGGAATTTGGAGCATTGCTAAAATAACTACTTACCATCCATCCAGGAGAACACATATGTGCTATAATTTAAATGTTCTCTTGAGTCCATTTAAGGAAGTTTTCAAATTTCCCCTCATAAGGAAAAATGAAACAATGGACACCTTTGCTTCCATGTGCAAGCAATTCTGTAGACTATACAGTTTTAAAGCAGAAGCCCAGAACCAAATGGCACGTATATTTAAAAAGCATTACGGAGTCTGCGAAATCAGTTCCACTAAAATTGCCCCCATCGGTAGATAAAGTTTTCCCCCAACACCTGAATGTGTCTGTCTTTTTCAGTTCTGTTAATCTAATAGGTGAAAAACACTATCTCTGCTTTTAAGAATGAGATTTTCAAACTTTAAATGACAGGTAAGAAACTGCAGCCAGGAGAATTCCTTTAGGAAACCATTATTCTAATATGACAAAGTTAATCATGGTAGTGAGGAGGAGATAGGCTATTTTGAAGCCAAGTATTCACACCATGAAATAGAGAAGATTCAGACTAGGGATAGGTGTGTATGAGAATGACATGCTCACAAAAAATAAAGCACAGAACCTGCCAATATTTGAACTGAAAGGCACTTTTAAAAATTCATTTCCCCAAAAAGGGGATTCATAGTTCTTCCTCCTAATTTTATCCTTCCCCTGAGGGCTTTTAAATTCAGATTCCTACTTTTACCATTACAATTTTTCTCTGGGGAAATAGCCTTTATATCTTTGGCACAAACACACTGCATTGGGATTTTTATTCTATTGTGTCAGTTAGGAAAGGATGAAAGAAGTCCACTAGGCAGACGAGGTGGGACTGAAGAGGAGGGAGGGATTCAGGAAGACCCTGAGGAGGCGTGGATGGTAGAAACACAGGATGGCTTACAGAACAGCATCAGTTTAAGTTATTGGAACATAATTGCTGCACACAACAGGAGAAGAAAGTCTACAGGGGAGAAACAAGTTCTGAGGCATGTTCTGTTGAGGAGCTGCTGGTGCTGGGGCATCCACAAGGTGATGATTTGGAAATTCTACTATAAATTTCAGAAAATCAATTATATAGGCAGTATCTCAAGCTGTTTGTCTATACATGGACAGTAAGAGAAAGAGGGGAGCCAAGGCATTTGGATATATCAAGAAGAGGAAAGGCTATGGCATAGTTGAGAAAGAGGACTGTCTGGGAGCCCTGGGAGAAATGAGAAAAAAAATCATTGCTGAACCCAATCATATAAAAAACCATGAGGAGAAACAATATAAAGAAACCACAGAGATCTAATACTGATGAAATAAGCATGCCATTCTGTTCAAGATGTATTATACAGAATTCAGATTTCAAGGGATCCAGGGAGTTGGTAGGGAAAACTCATTTTTTTTTTTAAAGTTTACCATCCAGGAAGGCTCACAGGATCCTATCTCTAGACCCCCATCTTTATAAAAGCAGCTTATTGAGATAGAAGTCACACACAATTCACAAATTTAAAGTAAATAATTATTAGCATCCTTGGCCATTACTATTTTCACAGACTTGTTCATTCGTCATCACTATGGCTTTCAGAGCACTTTTGTCATTATAAAAAGAAACCTCACATCCGTTGCCAAAACTGTTATCACTTTTCAATAATGTTACAGCTGGAACACAGCTGCTCTTTTTCCTCTGGGTGTAATTATTCCAACACTCAATGTAAATAAAATCATAAAGTATTGTAGTCTCCATAACATGCTTTAACTTAAGATATTTTGTAGATTTACTCGATCATTATTATTTTATGTGTCTGTGTGTATTTGCTGCTTGTGTGGGTGTGCCCATCGAGGCCAGAAAAGGGCATTGGATTCCCAGAGTTTCATAGGCAGTTGTGAGCCTTCTGGTGTGTGGGTGCTGGACTCTGAACTTAGGAAGAAGAGCAAGTGCTCTTAACCACTGAGACATGTCTGCAGCCACAACCCTTAAGATATATTAAGATAAGCATGTATCAATATTTCACTTCTCTGTATTACCAAATAGTATTCTACTGAGTGAAATTTTATTTACCCGTTAATCATTTGAAAGAACTTGGGATGTTTCCACTTTTAGTCTGAGGAATACTAGGATGAACATTGTGCAAGTTATGTGGATAAATGTGCCCATTTCTTTTCAGTATAAACCTAGATGTAAGATTGCTGAATGATGTGTTAGACTGATCCTTAACACAGAAAATTATTAAATTGTTTTCCAAGGTGGTCACATCCCTTTTAGAATTCCAATTTTTCCATATCTTTCTTAACTAAACCCTATTTTAAATTATATCAATACTGGTAGGTCTGAAAGTGATTTTTTTGTTATGGATTTTATTTGGCATTTTTCCCCCTCTAGAAAAATGTCCATGAAAATTCCCTGCCTATGTTTAATTTAGTTATTTTCCCTTTTAATGCTAAGTTTTAAGTATCTTTTATATAATTTGAATGTAAATATGTATCAGAGTTCACCAAAGAGGAATTAACCAATGGGAAATAGGAGATAGAAAATAGGTAGATAATCTACAGAGAGAGTTCCAGGTAGCCAGAGCTGTACACAGAGAAACCCCATCTCAAAAAAAAAAAAAAAAAGACGATAGTTAGACAGACAGACAAACAGATATGGATAAAGACACAGTGGTAGAGTTTAGAGCTGGAATGCCTTTCAAATGTGCAATTTGCTAAAGTTTGTTAATAGGTTTTCAGTTGACCCTATTAGAAAATAATAAAAGACCTTTATAATACAGGGCCCAATTTATAGTCACAATCTCCTTTAAAGGATTGTGAAACATGGGTGTTTTTCTCTTTCACTATCTAGTTGTCATAACATAAACACATTTTTCCCTTATATCAACTTCCACTATGGAATCTGGGCCACCAAAAAGACCAAAGCAAGAGGGCTAATGATTGGTCATTGACCAAAATCATAAGGCCAAATTCCTTTTTATAAGTTGATTTCCATGTAGCTAAAATCTTACTAATAGAGATTGATAAATAGAAAATGAAGATTAATAATGGGAATTGGCCCTCACAGTTTAAAGGAATAACCACAATAAATTTCATAGAAGATGGAAAACCAGGGAAACAGCTGGAGTGTGATCTTCAATCTGAAGTCAGAGTCCCAAGAATCTGGAAGACCACTGGGGCTATTTTAGTTACTGTTCTTTTGCTGTTAAGGGATGCTAAGACCAAGGAAATTTATAAAAGAAGTCATTTAATTGGGGGCTTGCTTCTAGTTTCATGGGGGGTGAGTCCACAACCATCTCAATGGGGAGCATGGCAGCAGGCAGGCATGGCACTGGGGTGGGATCTCAAGTAGCAGAGAACTTTACATCATATACACAAGTTGGGGGCAGAGAGAGAGAATATTTAGAGAATACAAATATTTATGTTTACTCTACCTTTTTGTTCTCCATGGGTTTTGTGTGACTGGATAGTGATGCCTTGAAGCTGATTCACTACATTCCTCACTGTTTTCTGGAAACACTCACGGAAAGTCCCAGAAATGGTACCTTGCCAGGTACTTGAGAACATTTTATCCTATCAAGTTGGCCAAAATTAACTTTTAAAAACTTACACATCAAATATAATATTTGCAAATATATTCTTTCACTTAGCTGTCTTTTCAACTCTTATGATTTTTTAAAAATGGGGTTTTTAAAGTATTTTTTCTTATTATTTCAAAATCATGTGTTTATGTGTGTCTCTGTATGCATATGTGTACTTGCAGTTGCCCAAGGAGGCCTGAAGAAGGTGTTGGATTTTTGCAGCTGGAGTGATGGGTAGATTTGAGCTGACTGACATGGGGTCCTCTAAAAGAGCCATAAGTACTTTTAACTGCTTAGCTTCTCTCCAGGAATAACAAACACGTTTAGTAGGCTTGTCTTACCTATTTTCTCCTTTCCACTTACAGTTTTTTGTTTTACACTTGAAAATCATTGCCTAACTTCAGCTCAGAGATTGGTTCCAATACACATGTGTCTTTAAGCATACATGAAGCTATCTTCATGCATGTTCACATACATTGACATACATTCCTCATCTCTATCAACCCTCTTTTTTCCCTTCAATGGGTTCTCTTTGTTCCCCAAATGTTTTCACATCTTTCTGACCATCAGTATACACATAATTTTATGCATCTATAACATCTGACTTAATTCTCTTAATATGATTAAGCATTTATGATCTTTGGTCAATTCAAAGTCTCTGTCTTGTTTGTATCTCCTTGCTCCATGCTCTATTTCTGTAATGTGGAAGGGTTTAATTTCTATACCTTGCCTGTAGACCGCCCACTCATCTTAGCAAAATTGTGGAGGAGATAATTCTCTCTGTAGTGAATCGTCTTGGTTCTTATTTAGTTTTCAACATCATAATTTCTTTCAATCTTAAGAGTTAAGCACTGGAAAACATCAGTGTTCTAACCTGTCATAAAAGTTCTCATCTCTAAGGTACAAAAGTGTTTTTCTTTAATTGTATTTGAGAGCATCATAGTTTTATTTTTCACATTTAAGTTGTTAACTTATTTGTAGTGTGCCTCTACAACAGGAATAAATTCAGTGCAATGTTATTTTCCCATAAGCCAAGATAAGTATTTATGAAACAATACATCCTTTCAACACTGGGAGAAATTATTTCTGTCATTCAAATTTGTAATCAAAGTCTGGGGACATTTCAATATTGTTTCCAGTTAGAATTATACAGTAGCAGATGTGTTTTTCAAGGGGCATAAATAAATTCTTTTAATGATATAAATGAATTCAGAAAATTTTCTTATAAAGGTCATTTTTTAAAAACAAGTTGCTTAGATCAATGATAGACTTTATATTGTTGTTTCTTTTCTTGAATTGCCAAACAATAGTATGGTAGCTAAAATAATAAATCATTCAACATTATAAGAAATATCCGTAAAAGTTCATATTTCAGGAGTGGGGGTTAGTTACAGCTTTTTTCCTCTGCTATACAGTGGAAATGTCACAAGGATACCAAGCCACTTACCCAACAAGGTAATTGTTTTGATATATTCCTTGGACAGTAGATGTGAAGGAACAGATTAATGGTGCTGCATGACAAATGCTAAATGAAGATGAAAAAGAAATGTTATCAGTAGAGGGCATAGATACAGAGGGTCAATATCACTTTTTGTAGCTCATTAACAATGTAAATGTACACAAGAACAGTATGAGTAAACCTGAAGATAGGTTGAGTTAACAATTAAAGCAATGAAATGTAAAAACAAACACATTGTCTAAGAACCATGGTGACAATATCAACAGATATAACACAATTCAATTTGAATACCAGAAAGAAAAGAATAAGACAATGGAGCACAATATTTAAAACCAAAATGCCTCAAAGTTTTCAAAATTAGTGACACAAACCCATAGATGCAAGAAGGTTGGGGTGTCTCAAATGGTACAAATAACAAAACAAATAAAAAGTCAAAACCTTAGATGTATTATCTTCAAATCATAGAAAGGCAAAGATGAAGAAAAGAAAAATTTGAAAGGAGACAAAGAAAAAGAAATCCTGTATATAGAGAAAAAAGATGAAGGTTATATCAAATATCTCAACATAAACAGTGATAGCAAAATATGAGCAGTGGAATATCTAAAATGTTTAAAGGACCCAACACAACTATAATCCTACAGAGAAACGATCTTCAAGCAGAGATGTAGACTCTCTTAGGTAAAGAGGAGAAAGAGGAGAAGGAGGAGAAGGGTGAGAAAGTGGAGGAGGAAGAGAAATTAGGAATAGGAACAAAGGGAGGAGGAGAAAGTGCCATAGATGCTGCAAAAATACTTTAACTCCTTGTATATTTTCCAAATTAATTTAAGTTAGTCTGTATTTTAAGTAGTGAATTTGTTCTACATTTTTAATCCAAAATTTCATAAAGTCAATTAATTATGTACCCCTACTCCCAACAAAAATTGAGACAGAAAGGAACTGAAAATACTCTCTTAAAATGTACATGTGGTCTGGGGAGAGGGCTCAGTGGATAAAGTACTTTGATGAACGGTGTGTGGATCAGAGTGCAGATCTCTAGAATCACATACTGATGGATGCTACAGTTGCACCCATCTTAATCCCAGAGCACTGATGATGAGATGAGAGAAATTCACCACCCAGGTAGCCTGGTGCCTGCAAAGGTGAGGCAATGTGATGCCTGACATCTGAGGTCTTTTGACCTATACAAAGACACTATGGCTTGTGCATGCCTGCACTTCCACATACTCACACTCACACACATTCACAGACTTAGTCATACAGTGTATATACATACACACTACACACATCATGAATACACACAAGTAAAGTACACCCACTACAGTAAAGTAATAAATGGTATACATGGTAGGAAAGATTAAAAATACATAAAAATATGGACCAACAGCTCTATTCTCTTTATAAGGCTCCAGGATCACTGCAGAAGAGGGAGTGGAAAGATTGCTAGAGCCAGGGTACCAGGAAGTTTGCTGTGAGATAGCATCTCCTGGAAATGTCAGAAGATACACCTGTGAAGTCTCACCAACAAGGCATGCTAATGTAGACAGGAGACAGAAAGCCTCATTTCTAGACAAGGAACTATAAGCAACTAAAGAATGTTGAGATCAGGAGAAATAGTCTTCCCCAGGGAAAAGCCCACCAATTGGTTATCCAATACCAATGATCACCTCTGAAAACATGTTTGTACAAGTAACAAATATGGACTGAGCAGACTGTACATATATATATATATATATTCATTAAAAATTGTATATATAATTACATATATATATATATATAATGAATTTGAGAAGAGCAGGAAAGGGTACATGGGAGGGTTTGGAGGGATGGATTGGAATGGGAGAAATTATGTAAATTTAATTTCAAAAAGGAAAAACTTAAAAATGAAGTATAACTTGGAAATCAGTATGGTGACTCCTCAGGAAAATGGGAATGAGTCTACCACAAGATCCAGCAATTCCACTCTTAGGCATATACCCAAAAGAAGCACATTCATACACAAGGACATCTGTTCAACTGTGTTCATAGCAGCACGATTTGTAATAGCTAGAACCTGGAAACATCCTAGATGCCCCTCAACTGAAGAATGGATAGAGAAAATGTGTTATATTTACACAATGGAGTACTACTGAGCAGAAAAAAAAAAAACAGTGGAATCTTGAAATTCGCAGGCAAATGGATAGAACTAGAAGAAACCATTCTGAGCAAGGTAACCCAGTCACAAAAAGACAAACATGGTATGTACTCACTCAAATGTGGATTTTAGACATAGAGTAAAGTATTATCAGCCTACAATCCACACTCCCAGAGAAGCTAGTAAACAAGGAGGACACTAAGAGACATACATGGTCCCCTGGAGAAGGGGAAAGTGACAAGATCTCCTGAGTAAATTGGGAGCATGGGGGGAGGGGGACGGGAGTGGGGGAGAGACCTAGGAGAATGAGAAGGGGGGAAGAGGAGGGGTGATGAGGGCATGAGGGAGCAGAAAGGTTGAGTCGGGGGAAGAATAGAAGAAAACGAGAAAGGAGATACCATAATAGAGGGAGACATTTATGTTTAAAGAGAAATCAGGCACTAGGGAAATGTCTGGAGATCTACAAGATGACACCAACTAACAATCTAAGCAACAGAGGAGAGGCTACCTTAAATGCCCTCCCTTGATAATGAGATTGATGACTGACTTATAGATATTCCATCTTTTAGCCTCATCCAGCAGCTGGTGGAAGTAGAAGCAGACACCCACAGCCAATCATTGAACTGAACTGGAATCCAGTTGCAGAGAAGGAGGAGTGATGAACAAAGGAGTCAAGACCAGGCTGGTGAAACCCACAGAAACAGCTGACCTGAACAACGGGGAGCTCTTGGCCCCCAGACTGATAGCTGGGAAACCATTACGGGACTGATCCAGAGCCCAGGAAAGTGGGTGTCTATGAGGAGACCTTGGAAATCCATGGGGCCTCCAGTAGTAGCTTAGTACTTATCCCTAGCATACTTTGGGAGCCCATTCCACATAGAGGGATACTCCTTGAGCCAAGACACACAGGGGAGGGCCTAGACCCTATCCCAAAGGTTACAACAGGCTCTGATGACCATCTGTGGAAAGCCTACCCTCCCTGGGGAGCAGAAAGGATATATTATAGGTAGGGTTTTAGTTGAGGGGGCGTGGTAGAGGAGAAGGGGAGGGAGAGGGAACTGGGATTGACATGTAAAACAATCTTGTTTCATTTTTTTGTATTTTTATTTATTTTTTAAATTTATTTATTAGTTCAAGTTAGGGAACAAGCTTGTTTCACATATAAGTCCCTTCCCCCTCTCCCTCCCCTCACCCCCATCCCTCCTCCCCCACCCCCAACCTACCCCCACCCCATCCACCCACCACTCCCCAGGCAGGGTAGGGCCCTCAACGGGGGCTCTGCAAAGTCCACCAAATCTTCCTGTGCTGGTCCTGGGCCCTTCCCCATGTGTCCAGGGCCAGAGTGCAACCCTTCACAAGGGATGGACTCTCAAAGTCCCTTCTTACACCAGGGAAAAATACTAATCCACTACCAGAGGCTCCCTGGTGTGCAGAGGCACACCATTGACATCCATGTTCAGGGGTCTGGATCAGTCTTGTACTGGCCTCCCAGACAGCATCTGGGGTCCCTTGTTCAGGCCAAATGTTCCTGTGGGTTTTTCCAACCTGGTACAGACCCCTTCGCTCTTCATTCCTCCCTCACTTCAACTAAATTCCAGATTTCAGCTCAGTGTATATCTGTGGATATCTGTCTCTGCTTCCATCAGCAACTGGTTGAGGGCTCTAGGATTGCATAAAGAATAGTCATCAATCTCATTTTAGGGGGAGGGCTTTTAGGTTATCCTCTCCACCATTGCCTGGATTGTCAGATCGTGTCATCCTTGTAAGTCTCTGGAGATTTCCCTTGTTCCAGATCTCTTCTCGGACCTATAGTGTTTCCCTCTGATATGGTATCTCTCATCCTGCTCTCTCTCCTCTATTCTTCACCCAATTCAATATTTCTGCTCCTCTATTTCCTCTCCTCTACTCCTCTTCTCTTGCTCTTATTGTGGCAGCTCCCTCTCCCCTACCCTCATGTTCCCAATTAGCTCAGGAGTTCATGCCACTTTCCATTCCTGGGGACCATTTATCACTTAGAGTCCTTCATGTTTCCTGGTTTCTTTGGTGAAGAGGATTATAGGCTGGTAATCCTTTGCTCTATGTCTAAAATTCATATATGAGCGAGTACATACCATGTTTGACTTTTTGTGACTGGGTTACCTTACTCAGGATGGTTTCTTCTAGTTCCATCCATTTGCCTGCGAATTTCAAGATTCCATTGCTTTTTTTCTGCTGAGTAGTACTCCATTGTATAAATGTACCACATTTTCTCAATCTGTTCTTCAGTTGAGGAGCATTTAGGTTGCTTCCAGGTTCTGGCTATTTCAAACAATGCTGCTATGAACATGGTTGAACATATGTCCTTGTTGTATGAACGTGCAATATTTGGGTATATACCCAAGAGAGGAATGGCTGCATCTTGAGATAGACTGATTCCCATTTTTTCTGAGCAACCACCATACTGATTTCCAGAGTGATCTTGCAAGTTCTCACTCCCACAAGCAATGGAGGAGTGTTCCTTTTTCTCCACATCCTCTCCAGCATAGATTGTCATTGATATTTTTGATTTTAGCCATTCTGACAGGTGTGAAGTGGTATATCAGAGTTGTTTTGAGTTGCATTTCTCTGATGGCGAAGGATTTTCAACACTTTCTTAAGTGTCTTTCAGCCATTTCAGATTCATTTGTTGAGAATTCTCCATTTAGTTCTGCACCCCACTTTTTAATTTCATTGTTTGGTGTTTTGGTGGCTAGCTTCTTGAGCTCCTTATATATTTTGGAAATCAGTCTCTGTCAGATGTGGGATCGGTGAATATCTTTTCCCATTCTGTGGGCAGTCATTTTGTCCTACTGAATGTTTCCTTTGCCTTACAGAAGCTTCTCAATTTCAGGAGGTCCCATTTATTAATTGCAGACCTCAATGTCTATGTTACTGGCGTAATGTTCAGGAAGCAATCTCCTGTGCCAATTTGTTAAAGGGTAATTCCCACTTTCTCTTCTAGAAGATTCAGTGTGGCTGGATTTATGCTGAGATCTTTGATCCATTTGCACTTAAGTTTTGTGCATAGTGACAGGGATGGATCTATCTGCAATTTTCTGCATGTCAGAATCCAATTGTACCAGCACCATTTGTTGAAGATGCTATCTTTTTTCCATTGTATAGATTTAGCACCTTTGTCAAAAATAAGGTGTTTGTAGGTGCGTGGGTTAATATCAGGGTTTTCAATTCGATTCCATTGGTCAGTCTATTTTTGTGCTAATACCAAGCTGTTTTCAGAACTATGGCTCTATAGTAGAGCTTGCAGTCAGGGATGATGATGCCTCCAGAAAATCCTTTATTGTATAGGGTTGTTTTGGCTATCCTGGGTCTTTTGTTTCTCCATATATAGTTGAGAATTGTTCTTTCAATGTCTGTGAAAAACTGTGTTGGGATTTTGATGGGGATTCCATTGAATCTGTAGATAGCTTTTGGCAGGATTGCTATTTTTACTATGTTAATTCTACCTATCCAAGAGCATGGGAGATCTTTCCATTTTCTGGTATCTTCTTTAATTTCTTTCTTTAAAGTCTCAAAGTTCTTATTGTACAGGTCTTTCACTTTTTTGGTTAGTGTTACCCCAAGATATTTTATGTTGCTTGTGGATATTGTGAAAGGTGATATTTCCCTGATTTCTTTCTCATTGGATTTATCATCTGTGTATAGTAGGGCTACTGATTTTTTTGAATTAATTTTGTATCCTGCTACCTTGCTGAAGGTTTTCATCAGCTGTATGAGTTCCCTGGTAGAGTTTTCCAGTCACTAATGTAGACTATCATGTCGTCTGCAAATAGTGAAAGTTTGACTTTATCCTTTCCAATTTGTATCCCTTTGATCCCCTTTTCTTGTCTTATTGCTCTAGCCAGAACTTCAAGTAAAATATTGAAGAGATATGGAGAGAGTGGATAGCCTTGTCTTGTTCCTGATTTTAGAGGAAACACTTTGAGTTTCTCTCCATTTAGTTTGATGTTGGCTATTGGTTTGGTGTATATTGCGTTTTTCATCTTTAGACATTTTCCTGTTATTCCTGTTCTCTCCAAGATCTTTATCATGAAAGGATGTTGGATTTTGTCAAAGGCTTTTTCAGCATCTAGTAAGATGATCATATGGTTTTTCTTTTTCAGTTTGTTTATATGGTGGATTATATTGATGGTTTTTCGTCTGTTGAACCATTCTTGCATCCCTGGGATGAAGCGTACTTGATCATGGTGGATGATTTTTCTGATATGTTCCTGGATTCGGTTCGCCAATATTTTATTGCGTATTTTAGCATCGATGTTCATGAGGGATATCAGTCTGTAGTTCTCTTTCTTACTCATATCTTTGTGTGGCTTGGGTATCAAAGTGATTGTAGCCTCCTAGAAAGAGTTTGGCAATATCCCATCTGCTTCTATTGAGCAGAATATTTTGAGGAGTACTGGAATTAGCTCTTGTTTGAATTTATGGTAGAATTCTGCAGTGAAGCCATCTGGCCCTGGGCTTTTTTTGGTTGGGAGGCTTTTGATGACTGCTTCTATTTCATTAGGGGTTATAAATCGATTTAAACGGTTTATCTGATCCTGATTTAATTTTGCCAAGTGATATTTATCCAGAAAGCTGTCCATTTCCTTTAGATTTTCCAATTTTGTGGAGTAAAGGTTTTCAAAGTATGACCTGAAGATTCTCTGGATTTCCTTAGTGTCTGTGGTTATATCTCCTTTTTCATTTCTGATTTTGTTAATTAGCATTCTCTCTATCTGCCTTTTGGTTAGTTTAACTAGAGGTTTGTCTACCTTATTGATCTTCTCAAAGAACCAACTCTTTGTTTCATTGATTCTTTGTACTGTTTTCCTAGTTTCTACTTTGTTGATTTCAGCTCTCAGGTTGATTATTTCCTGGCGTCCTCTCCTCCGTGGTGTGTTTGCTTCTTTTTGCTCTAAAGCTTTCAGTTTCTGTCAATTCTCCAGTTTCTTCATGTGGGCACTTAGTGCTATGAACTTCCCTCTTAGCACTGCTTTCAGAGTGTCCCATAAGTTTGGGTATGTTGTGTCTACATTCTCATTAAATTCTAGGAAGTCTTTAATTTCTTTTTTTATTTCTTCCTCAACCCAGGAATGGTGCAATTGGGTGTTATTCATTTTCCATGAATATGTAGGTTTTCTGCAATTTGTATTGTTGTTGAATTCTAGCTTTAATGCATGGTGATCTGAAAAGATATAGGGGGTTATTTCAATTCTTTTGTAACTGTGGAGGTTTGCTTTGCTGCCAACTATGTGGTCAATTTTTGAGAAGGTTCCATGTGGTGCTGAGAAGAAGGTATATTCTTTTGTGTTTGGATGGAATGTTCTATAGATATCTGTTAAACCCATTTGGGTCATAACTTCTGTCAGAGCCTTTGTTTCTTTGTTAAGTTTCTGTCTGGCGATCCTGTCTAGTGGTGTAAGGGGGTGTTGAAGTCTCCTACTATAAGTGTGTGTGGTTTTATGTGTGGTTTGAGCTTTAGTAATGTTTCTTTTAAAAATGTGGGTGCCTTCATAATTGGAGCATAGATGTTCAGGATTGAGACTTCATCTTGATGGACTTTTCCTGTGATGAGTATGAAATGCCCTTCTTCATCTCTTTTGATTGATTTTAGTTTAAAGTCTAATTTGTTAGATAGTAGGATTGCTACACTAGCTTGTTCCTTGGCCCATTTGATTGGAAAATCTTTTCCCATCCTTTTACTCTGAGGTAACGCCTGTCTTTGAAGTTCAGGTGTGTTTCTTGTAAACAGCAGAAGGATGGATTCTGTCTTTGTATCCATTCTGTTAGCCTATATCTTTTTATGGGTAAGTTAAGACCATTGACATTTAGGGATATTAATGTCCATTGTTCATTGGTTCTTGTTTGTTTTGGATTTATTGTTGATGGTGTCATTGTGTGTGGATTTCACCCTCCTGTTTCTTTTTGTGTTTGGTAAAATTAGATTATCTGTTGCCTGTGTTTTTGTGAGTGTAGTTATGTTCGTTGGGTTGGAGTTTTCCTTCCAGAACCTTCTGTAGTGCTGGATTTGTGGATATGTATTGTTTAAATCTGTTTTTGTCATGGAATATCTTGTTTTCTCCATCTATAGTGATTGAAAGTTTTGCTGGGTACAGTAGTCTGGGTTGACATTCATGCTCCCTTAATGCTTGTAGGATTTCTATCCAAGACCTTCTGGCTTTCAGAGTTTCCATTGAGAAGTCGTGTGTGATTCTGATTGTTTTGCCTTTATATGTTACTTGGCCTTTTTCCTTTGCTGCTCTTAATATTTTCTCTTTATTCTCTAGATTTGGTGTTTTGATTATTATGTGTCTGGGGGACTTCTTTTTGTGGTCCAGTCTGTTTGGTGGCCTGTAAGCTTCTTGTACTTTCTCAGGCATATCCTTCCGTAGGTTGGTGAAATTTTCTTCTATGATTTTGTTGAATATGTTTTCTGTACCTTTGAGCAGTGTTTCTTCACCTTCTTCTATACCTATTTTTCTTAGCTTTGGTCTTTTCACAGTGTCCCATATTCCCTGGATATTTTGTGTTAGGGATTTGTTGGACTTGAAGTTTTCTTTGGTTGATGAATGTATATCCTCTAGTGAGTCTTCAATAGCTGAGATTCTCTCTTGCATCTCTTGAATTCTATTGGTTATACTCACATCTTTAGTTCCTGATCGTTTATCCTGCCCTTCCATTTCCAGCATTGCCTCATTCTGTGTTTTCTTTATTGTGTCTATTTCAGCTTTCATGCTTTGAACTGTTTCAAGAACTTCCTTCACTTGTTTGGTTATTTTTTCTTGGGTTTCTTTAGATTCTTTAGGAGATTTATTAATTTCTTGTATTTTTTGGTTTGTCTTTTCCTCCATTTCGTGTAATTTTTTGTTTGCTTTTTCTTCTATTTCTTTAAGGGATTTTCTTGTTTCCTCTTTAAAGGTCTCTATCATCTTGCTGAGATAATTTTTGAGGTCCATCTCATCTTCCTGCTTTGTGTTGGGCTTTTCAGATCTTGCTGGAGTGGAGTCCCTAGATTCTGTTGGTGTCATATTGGTCTTTCTGCTGCTGAGTGAAATCTTATTCTGTCTTCTTCCCATATCTTCTTCTAGTGGGTGCAGGTGGGGGTCTCTGTATCTCATCTTGTGACCCAGTGGTGTGTGGGAGCCACGAATTCAATGTCTGCAACTTTGGATCATCTTGCCTCTCCTGGTAGTCTCCTCATTTGTTGTGGATCAGTCGGCAGAAAGGGATGGAAGAGTGGGGTACTACCAGATTCAGGGAGCTCCTCCCTGCCTGGGCGTGTCTACCCCAAGCAGGCAGGTGCATTCCCAGGAGGGGGTTGAGGTGAATGATGGTTTGGGCTGGGGTTGGGTAATGACAGAGTCTCACTCACCTCATTCGTGGTTCGGTCGGCAGAAAGGGATGGAAGCAACAATCTTGTTTCTAATTCAAATAAAAAATGAAGTATAACATATTAAGTGAGGAGAATGAACAGAATCCTAGTGCCTAATCATACCATACAAGACAGAAAGAGGGGAGAAGAGAACAAGGATATTAAACAAGCAGTAACAGGCATGGTAAATGACTGTACCAACAATTATTCTAAATAGAAGAAGTTCATGTACACTAAGAAGATAAATTAAAAACTCCAATCACATTTGCTGATGAGTAACTCACTTTAAAGAATATAGTCCATGAATAGTTTGAAAGGGAATGGGTTTATCGTGCACATATTAATGAAAGAAACCTGGAGGAGCCATGATAATGTTAAGGACAATGTATCTCTGGAGAAGGAAGATATCAACAAATAAGAGTGAACACCTAAAGAATGAGAGAGAAGCCGTGCCAGCTCTTTATTTGACGGAGCACTGTTATTCAGCCTGCATAAAGACTTCACCAAAATAACAAGAAAAGAACTAGTCATCCTAGAAATAAAAAATTGACATGCTATTCTGAACAGAAGCATCCCTCAATATGGTTTATAAATATTTGAAAAAAAGTTCAATCATTTTAGACCACATTGTAATCTGATCACACTTTAGCCAGCATGGCTATAATTTAAAAGAAAAAATATGTAATATGTGAGGGTGTAAAAAAGTAAAGAAATCCTTTACACTTTCAGGGGGATACAAATTAGTTTATTTAGTATAAAACTCAGTACAGAGGTGGCTATAACAGCCAAGACTTGAAATGCCATAGGGTCTAGGTATATCATGGCTGTGTGTTGCATTAAGGGATGGAAAGTATGCCACCAATAGAGATATCTGCCTGCCATATTTATCACTCCACTATGAAGTAGCTACAATATGCTATCAGCATAGGGCCATGTTTGCAGATGTCTGGATATCTAAAATATGACATACATGTACATATGCTATAGAATACTATCCCCATAGCATAACAGCAAATTCTCATTAGAACACAGTGATGACTTGCAAGAAACCCCCAGAGATCGCTTTTGTTGACCATTTTCCCTTCAAAGAAAGAGCGGTAGAGATGGTCATTGGAACCCACCTTTCTAATGTTCTTTCTGTTCATTCCCATACACTTACATCTTGGACATTTGTAATTCTGCTGGTGTTGCTCATGGCCTCATGGTCTTGACATGTGCTTGAGCACTGAGAGGGTGGTAAAGTTACCTTGGATAAAGTGGGGGATGGTAGGGGAGGGAAGATTCCATCTATACAGCTACAGGGAAATTGTCATTTTGCTAGAGTGAGACTTTGTGGTGACGTGGCTGCTTTGGGATCATCTAAACACCTGGAAGTAACCCATGCTCTTACTCTGTCAGTAAGCCCATTTCCCCAGGTTGGACTTTGGTGGGTTTATACTTGTTGGTGCCCGTTAGGATTAATCTTTCCGCCAAAAGCCGCCAGCCCCACTGCCACATGTGGCTTTACACCAGCTGCCCGCCCGAGTTAGGGCCCAAATTAATACACAGAGAGACTTGTATTAGGTTCAAAGCTGCTTGGCCAATGACTAGGATTCTTATCTGCTAGCTCAGTCTTAATTATCATAAATCTATATATTTTATAAGACTTATCTTATCGGACGCCTTATTGGTGTCCCTCCTTTCCGGTGGCTCACATCCCACTGCTGGAGGAGGAAGGGGAAAAAGGGTGCTTCCTGTTTCTCCTTCTTTAAATAGGAGTCTCCTTGCTATGCCACTTCCGGCCTGGATCACCACTTCTCTACTACATTTCCCAGAATCCTCTTTGACTCCTAGTCCTGCCTAACTTGCAGCCATTGGCCAAAGAGTATTTTATTTAACAATCAATAAGATAAAAATACACAGAAGTACTTTCCCCATTAGGTGCCCTATAAGGAGGGGGTAGACATTTGTTCAAATCTTTCCAGGGAAGCAATTCTCTGAGTAACATATTATACTGAATATTGTTTAACCACAAAGAAAAATGTTATCTTGCCATATGCAGGAAAATGGATGGAATTGGGGATCATTAGACTAAGAAAAATATGCCAGTTTTTTCTGGTTCCATATAAGTTTTAAATTTGTTTATTTTTGCTCTTCTGATGAAGAACAGTGCATTTTGATTGTGATTGCGTTGGAATTATAAATTGCTTTTGGTAGGATGGTCATTTTCATAACATTAATTCTACTGATTAATGAGTATAGGATGTCTTTTTTTATCAATCTTTATTCAGAAAGCTGAAGCTTTCACTGTAGAGGTCTTTCACTTCTTTGGTTAGGTTTATCCCAAGGTATTTTTGTCTTTGGAGCTATTGCAAATAGGAATATGTCATGGTCTATCTCTTGGTGTTGTTAATGTATAGATATATAGAAAGGCAACTGAGTTTTGTAAGCGGATTTTGTGCACTGACACTTTGCTGAAATTAATGATTGTTTCTAGATATTTTCTGAGAGAAATACAGAATCTAGCTGTATTACAAATGTCCTAAATACCCTCCCTGAAGGATGGATAAAAACATGTTGATATGTATGTGTATGTATATGGACTTTCAATAGCTAAATTTAAAATGATTATTGAACTTTATTGGCTTATTTTGTGGTTCTAGAACTGAAGGGACCAGCCCCCGTTTTGGCAGCCATGACAGGCTAACATGTGCTTGCCTGACCTTTCTGGGCCTGTCCTGGTCAGATGATCTCCTCATGGCAAGGAACCAATCAGAAGTTAGCTAGCAGGGCTGTGCTTTACAGCTCTGGGTGTGCTGTATGGAGAAGTGCATATGGCCTATGGGCCATAACAACCAGCTGACCAATCAACACAGGGCAGGTCATCCAAGCCTGGAAGCGTACCAATCCTGAGACTGTTGTGTACCCCTAGACACTCCCCTATAAGATCCCTGTCTCCTGGTTTCTCAGGGTCCTTCTCCAACCATCTGCCTTGGTGGATGGATGAAAGGCTGAGCTAATGGGGTTAGCTTGTTAAACAACTGCAATAAAAGACTCCATTTGTTTTCTTCTTTTCTTCCCCCAACTCAACCTTTTTGCTCCTCATGTCCTCCTCACCCCTCCTCTTCTCCCCTTCACGTTCTCCTAGCTCTCAACCCCCTCCTCCCATGCTCCCAATTTGCTCAGGAGATCTTGTCACTTTCCCTTTCTCCAGGGGAGAAAACGATGGGACCTCTTGTAGTAGATCAGTACTTATCCCTAGCATAGATGTGGACTTTGGGAGCCCATTCCACATGGGATACTCTCTGAAACAAGACACACAGGGGTGGGCCTAGGCCCTATCCCAAAGAACACGATAGACTCTAATGACCTCCTATGGAAGGCCTCACCCTCCCTGGAAAGCATATGTGATAGATAGGGTTTTAGATGGGGGGTGGTGGTAGTGGAGGAGCATGGGGAGAGTGGAGAGGGAGCTATAAGAAAGAGAATGGGAGAAGAGGAGGGAAAAGGAGGGCATAAGGGAGCAGAAGGATCTAGTCAGGGGAAGAATAGAATAGAGCAAGAAAAGAGATACCATAATATAGGGAACCATTAGAGGTTTAAAGAGAATTCTGGCACTAGGGAAATATCCAGAGATCCACAACTTTGACACCAACTAACAATATAAACAATAGTCAAGAGGCTACCATAAATGCCCTTCTCCAATAATGAGATTACCTTATATGTCATCCTAGAGCCTTCATCCAATAGCTGATGGAAGCAGACACCCACAGCTAAACACTGAGCTGAACTCTGAAAATCCAGTTGCAGAGAGGGAGGAGTTATGAGCAAAGGGGTCAGACCAGACTGGAGAAACCCACAGAAACAGCTGAGGGGTTGCTCATGGACCCCAGACTGATACCAGCATAGGACTGTTCCAGATCCCCTGAACAAGGATGTCAGTTTGGAGGTCTGGGCAATCTATGGGGCCTCTGGTAGATAAGTATTTATCCCTAGTACACGAATGAACTTTGGGAGCCCACTCCACATAGATGGATACTCTCTCAGCCTAGACACATGGGGTGGAGGGTCTAGGCTCTGCTCCAAATGATATGACAGACTTTGAAGATCCCCCAATGGAAGACCTCACCCACCCTGGGGAACAGAAAGGGGTTGGGATAGAGGGTAGGTGGGAGGTAGGGGAGGGAGAGGGAACTGAGATTGGCATGTAAAAGAAGCTTGTTTCTAATCTAAATTTGGTCTAATTACAATTATAAAAATAAAACAGAGTTAAAAAAAAAACAACAAAAAAGGGTCAGCTAGAGGAGGTGGTATTACAGACAGAAAAAGGCATAAGAAACACACACACATACACACACACACCTAGAGTAGTTTGTTATTCCTAAGTTACTTTATTTCTACCATGAACACAGGAAACAAAACAGGAAGCTAACTAACCAACATCAATTTCTCCAGGTAACCTTTTCTGTTAGGGATTAAGTCAAAGGAAACATCTTATCCTGCCAATTTACCTGTTATGATTTTAATTCTGTTTTTTTTCTGGGGGGTCACCTATGAGTATATTTTTGACTTTGTGATGTGAATGTTAATATGACCCTGTTCTGATTTTTAGCTTGATTCACTGGGCTAGTTAGAGCAAGAACTTGGTCACAAATGAACTCCATATGTGATCATGAATCAGTGACTTTTCTTTTCTAAGGATTAACAAGGTTTCACTTATTCACAGCAAAACAGATGCCTATATTTCAATTGGCATTGTGTGTGACCACCAACCAATAAAGAGAAAACAATTGCTGATTCACCAGCTTAAAGGATTGAAAATTACATCTGGAAAAAGAAGGAACTATAGAGGCATAGAACACAATTGCTTTCCCTTTTCAAAGTTAACAGCACCAGGAAGGATTAGAGGGATGCTTAGTGCTCAAGAAATAGAAATGGCTACCTCGAGACACCAGTTCCTGCCCATTTTCTTCTCTATCTATTCTTAAAGTAGGACCAAGTCATTCAGTGCCTAAGAGAGGGAAAATTGCCTGAAATTGCTGCTGGGTGTCAGTCAGAGAGGTATACTGTAGCACAGAGAAAGACTTGACGAAGTGTGGGGGTTAACAAGTTCTGTCTCCTATCTGCATTAGATCCAGTGAGGAAACACTGCCTTCACTGATCAGCCCTGAAGCTTCCGTCAGCATCACCCAGAGTTAAACTCTAAACTTCACTGCCCAGATGCCTAGAATGATACTGACAATTTCATGTTCATTTTGTTTTTCCTCCCTGCAAATCTTCATTGGGGCCAGTGATCACAAATAGAACTGGTGTTTCCTTTTAGCTGGGCTGTGATTTTCTTGGTTTTGTTGAGCAGAGTTCTGAGAAAGAAGATAGAGTTACAATAAATATTAAAAGAAAACTTACCTGATAGCATACTATATTCTAAACAATTAATTGTCCTTCAGGGTAATAAAAGCAAAGGTAGGAACACTCAAAGGGGAGGAAGATTTCCTTAGAGAAATGAAATAAATAAACAAAAAAGAATTACTCTGAAGACTTGTCTGCACTGACCTAGTAAGACAGGAGAGTATAGAAGATGCACTTAGATAATCAGATTTATGATTTGCTTGTTCTTATCATACCCATTCCTGATGTAGTCATTACTTTTTAGGAATACATTTTTTTCCTTTGTGTTTTTCTAGAATGCCTCTGTTTCCCATTTAGAACCCACTTTCTACTTGAATGTGTAATGCTCACTGGTCATTATTTTACCCAATGTGGATTAGTGGTACTTAGGTATTTTTTGAAATTCCTGGTAAATTTTGGAGAAGAAACTTGGAAAATTTTGATACATTTGAGAATCTTCTTGCTTTTAAGTCTTATTAAAAGCTTTTTAAAATTATGTTTTGGGTAACAATAAATTTAGGGTTGGTTTTGTAAGTGCTCCTCAAACTATCCTTGTAGTTCTGTCAGAGAATTTAAGACCATGCTACCAACACAATATTAAACTGAAAGACCCCGAGTTTAATCTTCCTCAGAGCCTTACTATCGAAATTAGGTTATAGAAAGAAAATTTGTAGGCCCAACAGGATCCCTTTAACATCATGGTCATTAGACCCACATCTTGCTCATCTGAAAGCTACAATATCATGTGATATCTGAATATATTTTATAGGATGTGTGCCCACAATTTTATGAAAATTCCCACCTTCCCAGAACTCCCCATTACAGATGGGAGCTCAGTGATCAGTCAGTAGCTGAAATGCTCAGATGTCAGAGAGAGCGCCATGTTTGGAGCAAGAGATGTGGAATAATTATTGTTTCTATTCCTTACCAACATGAAACAATTTTCCTCTATGACTCAGCCCAGAATGTAAAAGTCTTTCCTAGTTTTGATCAATCTGACAGCTTTTCCAGGCATTATTTTTAGAAATGAATGTATAATACCATTTATCAAGCTCCAACTCCTTATATAACATCAAAGACCATCAGGGTGTAATCCATAAAGGATATTTTTGCAACTGATAGAAAGAGAGAGATCAAGCTACTTGCTTGATCAAGAGCCATTTTTCTTTCTTAGACTCTGAGAGTGTAGTGTCTTGAGAAATGACCTGATGAGACTGGATTGGTGATCGGTCCTGCCCACTTGGTTCACATTTCCAGAAGTGTAAAGAGGATCATTTGCTTTTAGCAATTAGCAATTATCCCTCAGAGGGAATTAAATGATAGGAACTGTGATGTCAATATTCCTTCTTTTAAAAATTACTTCTCTATTTTGTATATGTGTGTATACACATATTTGTATTTGTATGTGGGTGCACATGTATGTACATTTTTATGGAGGCCAGAGGTCAATGCCAGGTATCGTCCTCTATTATCTCATTCTTTGCCTTAGGTTTCTTTTATTTTTTCAATGTATCATTTTTCATTGATTCTATGAGAATTTCACATCATGAACCTCATCACACTCACTTCTGAGTCCTTCCATTTCTGCTCCCTCATCCTTATGACCTCCCCCAAAGGTAACAATAAATATAGGAATAAAGAACTAAGTCCAATTTGTGTTATCTGTATACTCACTGGAGCATGTTCAAACTCTCAATGGCCAGCCCCTTAAATAGAACAGAGTTCTTTGCCTCTCACAGCACTGCCAGAAGCCGCCAATTGTGGAGAGCTACACTTCAGCATTCCCATCTCATTTTTTTAAGAGTTCTCTTTGATGGCTTCCAATCTGTCTAGGCTGTTACCATTTTGAGGGAGGGGGCTTTTGGGGTAGGGATAGGGGCTGTCACAAAAGTCTTCCATGTCCCTCCCTCTCAACTGTGCATCTGCCATCATCAGTATCAGTGCAAAAGTAGCTTCCTTGCTCTTCACAATCAGAGGGAGCATAGCTCATGTGCCTCTACATGGTTGGTTTCTGGTGAGAGCACAGGCCCCAGCTGCAGTAGGACCACTAATCAGACAAGGCTTTTGAAGGTAGCCCAGATCCGGACATCACCATGACCCCAGACAGCTGCATGGGTCGCTCACTTCAACATGGCTGCTGGTGGCAGTGCAGCCTGTAAATACCAACATGGATCCAGGCTGCAGCACCGACCAGTGATAACTACATGGCCTTGGGTGGCAACATGGGCCACAGACATCAACATGGCCTATGACTATCTACTGATCTACTCATGGCCCTCAGTAGCAGCAGGGACAACAGGATTTCAACATGGCCTCAGGTGGCCACATAGGGCCACTCACATCAACTTGATCCCTGGAGGCAGTAAATCCCAAAGGATTCATACAGCAGCATAAATGGCATAAGTCCCCATGGATCTCAGGCTTCATCATGGCCTGTGACAGCAGCATGGACCACATGCACCAACATGGCCTCTGGTGGCATGGCAGGCCATGGTGGTCCTTTGTGGAGGTCTGATCTAGAAAGTGAACTGTTCCTCACCTCAGGCTTCCATCATTGCCCAGAGACAGGGGCATCCAAAGCCCGGCAGTGAGTTGGCGGGCTGAGTCTGCACCTGTGTAAGCTCCAGGATACCATGGACTACCCCACCGGCCCTACTGGTCAAAGACTTTTTCCACTGTCGACCTCAAGCCCTTTCTCATCCCTGTCACTGCAGTTGTGTCTACAGTTCTGCCTCTCTCCACAGCAATGCACCGCTCTGCTTTTTTATCTTTCTCCTCTCTCCATCATCTATTTGTTTGTCTAGTGGCACCCTGGCTGGCTTCAGCAGCATCTACCTGGCAAGGCAGGTCAGGGCCTGGCTGTCTTTTACCATCCCCCTTTACCTTAGTTTTAAATCAGTTTCTCACTGAATCTGGAGCTACCAACTGGCTAACATAGCTGACCAACAAATACCATGAATCCTCCTGACTCTGTCCTTACCCAGTGCTAGGGACATAGGCATATGCTACTCTCAGCTTTTTCTTTTTGTATAAAAAAATGGGTGCTGAGTGTTCAAACACAGGCACTTGTATTTCCATGGAAAACAATTTACTGACTGAGTCTAGTTCCCAGTCCCACCTATCACCCTTTTTGTACCAATGTCTTATAATGAGACCATTTCTGTGTTCATCAGGGTTGGCATGGAAGGTGAAGGCTTTATTTGATTAAATAATTCCATATAGATCCAAGATTAACTCTAACTGTCATTTTTAATATAACCAAAACTTCCACATTCCCATGATGTACACATATTATCAGAGAGACAAATGAATGTTTGTCTAAACAGATGCTTCTCTTTGTAACCTGGGTGACAGAAAGAAAGCCAAAAAAAAAAAAAAAAAAAAGAAAAAGAAAGAAAGAAACTGGGAGAGACACTTATGCCTTGAATTTGAAGTATAAATAGACAATAATTTTTGCTTTCCCTTTTCAATCTAAGAAAGCAGATAAGTTAGACAACTTGAATGCCCCTTACAGCTTCTCATGGTTGGCTATTTCATGCTCTTCTTTCATCTAGCAAAATAATCTTCATGCAATTGATTCTTACTCTCACAATTTACACTTTCCTTTTTTCCCCTGTGTACTTTGAATCCTTTGTCCTTATTATTTGAGTAACAGCTAAATCCCATTGGTTGAGACTTGCCTTTAAGTAGGCTTTTCCCTTTTACGCTAATATTTGCACAAAGGAGAGTGCTCAGCTGACACCTTCTCTTTTTTGGTTGTGAAGCTCTTTCTATTATATTTAGGGAGGACTCTGGACCAGCAAGCATACTAACAATGACTGTCATCCAAAATTTTTCTTTACCAGTCCAAATTTTATTATGGCCATGATGGCCGAATGTGAGCGTGTATTGCAATCTGGCCAGCATACTGAATAAGCATACTCTTTCTCTAGTTCATCTAAATTCCTTAAAAAAACTTCAATTTTATTTATTTATCTATTCATCTTGGTGGTGTCACAACCTATATGTGGAGGTCAGAGGATTACCTGCAGGAATAAGTTGTCTCCTTCCATCACGTGTCTCCTAAGGATCAAACTCAGGTCAATCAGTGTTGGCAGCAAATACCTCTAACCACTAAACCAACTTGGTGACCTCAGTTTATCTTAATTCTTCCTATGTCTTGAAATAGGTTTTTTTGTGAATTGGACTACATGAACGCAACCCAATGATATTGAACTCACTAAAGGTGTACATAAAAATGTCCTCTAAACCTGGAAGAATGATCCACACTGAACCAGAGAGACATTTCTTCTGAAGAAATGGTTTCCTCTCATTCTCAAGGAAGAGGACATAGAAATTTCTAGGACAGTTCCATTTTAGGCCATTTATAATTTATTACATGCAATCATGTCCAAATGTCTGTCCAGAGGACTCTTCATGTACATGTTATTGATGCATACATATTTGGTTTGTGTGTGTGTTTCCTGATACAGATGATCAAGAGTCCTGTGTCTAATCTGTTGAGGAAACAATAACACCATAACTATTGCATTCAAAGGCATCTTTTTGAACAGGCATGTTAGACATGCAAATAGAAAGCTCATCATGGCTAAAAGCAAGGAATGTTGATAGAAAGTATACTAGTAGTCAGGAAAGTCACTGGAATGCCTAAAAAACTTGAACTAATAGGGTAAAACTCTCTTTCCCCTTCTCTGTGTGTCTCTAGCTATCTTTTTTTTTCTCCCTTTCTTCCTCCTTTTCTCATCATGCACATTCCCACCACATTTAACAAGCATTACGTTAGGTCTATGGAACATAACTCACAATACATTATTTCATTAAAGCAATATTGTGGCAGTACACATACATCAGACTAATAAAATTAATACTAATAACATGAAATTTGACTTAAGAATCATGACACAATGGAATAGCTCACGAGCAATTCAAAACAATGACAATGACTTCTTTCTTCCTCTCCTATATGCTATTATTTTTGTAAGTAGAATCCATATTCCCTCACAAACTAGAATTGCTTGACTGTTAATAGCACCCCATGGTTTTGCTCCTTCCTATGATGCCTTTACTGAATTCACATAGTTCAAGCATAATAACAAACCATCATTTGTCCTCAGGAGCATGAACTGTCTGTGGTTATTCCTACACTCCCAGCAGCCTTATTCTTAAATAGCTGTTCTGAGTCTGTCAATCTACCCACCAGCTTTCTGCCAGCAGCAGGGCTGCCACATGGAAACTCTGTCTATGCTGGCTAATTGCCGAAAAGCATTCAGTTCTTTCTGAATAAACGGAACATCTCAAAGTTCTATTAATTTGTTACCCCAAACCCTGCTTCCCACTTCCACAGCACATTAGCCTGAGGCAATATTTTGTCCATTATCTGGCATGCTGCTCCTCTACAATCCATAAATGTGTTTTCCTCGCTTAATGATGTAATATATATATCTGCATCAATCAGGACTGTTTTAGTAGCTCACATTGGAAGCCAAACACTCAGAGACTCATTCTTCACACCAAAGAAGGGAAGCAATAAAGCAGAGGTGCTACAATGACTCTCTATTTTTTTTTGCCAATTATCCTTAGTAGATGGTTTATGTACTGAAGTGCACCTTGCTGACCAAAATGGCTGGCTACTGGAGCATCTAAGGCGTCCAGAAGGAAGAAAAGAAGAGGGCATAAAGGTATACAAGCTTCCAAGTTGGTCTCCCACATCTTTCTACGGGTGTCTCCACTTACTAGTGTAGGGAGATTGACATGCAGTCTTTGGGTTTTTGTATCTCCAATCTCTGTTACAGAAGAGAGAATGGACACAGAACAGACAAGTACTAATTACTTCCCAAACACTTTCCCCTTTCAACTTCTGGGGCATGGGCAGCATCTCTTCACTGCACATTACAGTATAATAAAGGAATTATAGCCTTTGGAGTCAGCTGGTGTTACTTCAAATGTTAGGAATACCACATAGGAGGTATGTCAGCTTTAGCCTGCTACCTCTGAAATGTTTGTCTTATGTTGGAGATTCTAATACTATTATTTTAAAGATTGTGGTGAAAGACATTGTATATGATATATATTAACCTGTTTATTTTATAATAGTTAATTATAATTATGCTTCTAACTTATACATAAGTCTGGAAGCATTTGATAATATTAGCTAAAATGACCAGAAAAAAGAAAACCAAAGCTATTCTTAATGCTAATATTTAAAGTTCATGCTTATTCCAGAGACTGCAGGAAATATTAATATTTTTAATAAGTTAGTTAAAAGGGGGGGATGATAAGGTGGTTTTGTAGGTAAAGTGTTTGCTGTGTAAGCATGAAGATCTGACTTTGAACACCCAGAACCTACATAAAGTCATACATGGTAGCACATGTCTGTAGTCCCAGGGCTCCTACAGAAATCTAGGAAACAGAGAAAGATCCCATGCATCTAATGAACTAGCTAGCCTGGAGTACATACAGAAGTCAAATCAACAAAAGCCCCATTTCAAATAAGGTGGGAAGGAAAGACAGATAACCCATCTTGTCCCCTGACCTCCATCTGTATGCACACATGTACACATATGAAGATGCATGTGAACACATGAATATACATCACATGCAAAATAAATAATTATTAGGAAAGATTTCCTAGATTAGAGAGGATTCACAACATCTGATATGATGACATACTGGTTTTTCAGAATAAGGAGTAAAATTGTCTGACCTCAAACTTCCTTCTTAGAGGCTTCTGTAGACTAGTCCTAATTGAAAACATGCATTATTCATAGCTCGTATGCAATTGTATACCAAACATAAATTCCCCCATTTGTTCTTTTTAAAAACTTTGAAACTGCCAGGCATTGGTGGTGCCCGCCTTTAATCCCAGCACTCAGGAGGCAGAGAGGCAGGTGGATCTCTGTGAGTTTGAGGCCAGCCTGGTCTCCAGATCGAGTGCCAGGATAGGCTCCAAAGCTACACAGAGAAACCCTGTCTCGAAAAACCAAAAACCAAAAAACAAAAAAACAAAAAACTTTGAAACTATTCCATTATTTATTGACCACTTTCCGTAAAACTAAACAACAAAACTCATTATAATTATAGAGAAATTTATTAATAATCCCCAAGAATATATTACATTTGCCAATTATTTACTCTATGTCCTTTTCTCTAAATAAGGCATATGGTTAAGTAGAGATCTTTTCCAGATAATGTCTACAAGAATGGTAAGTTGATGAATACATTATATTTATAATATATTTTCAAAAGCAATGCTATCAAAAATTAATGTCTGCATACTAACTCATTTGATTTAATTGATGGAGCTGCAAAAGTCTATAAATATATATGTGGAAATGAAAAAATTCATTTTTTCTTGAAAATTTTTCTTCAGTATCTTTCTTCTCATTGTATTGGGTAGTTATCTGCATTCACAGTGACTGACACAAGCTGTTTTATTTCCTCCCTAAAACGCCTCCTGTCACATATATCTTCAGCATCTAAACCATATAGAAATCAATAATGTAAATAGCAAAGCTTAAATAAATAAATGGATAAAGAATATAGGTATAAATTGCCTGGCAGGGCTAAAAGGCGTTTCCAGAAGGAGGGAATCACCAATCTTATTTCAAATTCTGCTGAGAACTCAAGAGGAATGAAGAGTGAAAAATAACCACTAGAATCAGAAGCAGGGAGGTAGCTGTTCTCTTCGATGAGAGCAATTTTGGTAGAGTGGTGGGTTAGAAGCCACCCTTAGCCAGACAAGGACTACAGTTGGTTGCTGATGAGATGCAGATTGCAAAGATAACTGATACCTTGGAAAGGTCTGTGAAAGCAACAGCCTTGAAGTACCAGCATTGACGATGCTGCTCCTGGTTAGCAAACTGGCTAGGAACAGAGCTGAAGGGTAGCTCAGAAAGCTATGCAGCTTTCTGAGCAGCTGAGAGAAGACTGGATTTGGAGTGTATGCCACCATGTAGAGAGGGTGGCACTTACTTACGTAAGCTAATTGTAGCATTGTAGAAAAAAATGGATGCAGATGTGTGCACAGTTTCCTGTTAGTGACAAATCCGGAATGTTTCTAAATAATTTTATGGGACAAAATTACTTCAAGAACATAAGAAGGACAGAAATGAGAAATTGTTGAGGATTCTGAAAAATGGTTTTTTTTAAGAGTAAAAGAAATATTTAATTTTTGACATCCTAATATGATGAAACTTGACCCCTACAAAATAGGATGAGCATGTCATAAGAAGAGTCTCATTTACAATGAGAACAGGGGCTGAACTGGACAATGGTTGAGTGGTTAAAAGTGCTTGCTGTTCTCCTGAAGTTTTAGAGTTTACTTTCCAGCGCACACACACTGAGTATCTTGCAACCTCCCATAATTCCAGTCCTGGGGATCTGTTACCTTCTTCTGACCCCTATGGGTCTGTACGCATACACACATACCCATACAGGACACACATGCATACACATAATTAAAAAGTTAATTTTAAAAATGAAATGAGAAAATTTAAAAATTGAAAATAGGGAAAAGAACAAGTAGCTCTTTAAGTGTACCAAGACTTGTAATGACATGCTTTAAGTGTGTTCTGAAGTAAGTGGATACATAATACTAGTACTACCGAGAAGTTCAATTCAAGAATGGCTCATGTTAGAAACAATGATGTTCTCCAAAAATGTAGGGGTAATAGCCAATGAAATTTTTTTAAAAATTTATTTATCCTGCCTCCACACTCCTTCAAGTGTGGAGGCAGGATAAATAAGTCTTATGCCAAAGGCTATGCATCTGACCTGTAACAAACTTCAAATGCTCCAATGTTAAGTACAGCTTTATTGGAAAATATTGTACCTCAAACATTCTGCCTACCAATTTTTTCACTGTATTGTAGTAACTAAAAGACCCATACATAAGAGCTAAGTAAAGATGGCATCAGCTATGGCTAGAGTATGTCCCTCAAAATCCACAAGTTACAAACTCAGTGCCCAAGGAAACATTGTTGGGGAGGTGGGGTCTGATGAAGTATATAGGTCAGGAGTATGGATCACTCATAGATTAATGATGCTTTCAAATATACCACAAATAAATGTATGGTACGGGACATAGGAGATTCAAAAATGGAAACAAAGACAGAAACATGGATAGTAGAGCAAAACCAGAAAGGATAACTCATTGTTGTGCAAAGCTACAAAGCCAAAAGTATGAGGGAAGACTGTTCCATTCCATACTCAACTGACAATCAAATATGAGGGAACAGACCCAGAGAATGGGCATCAATTATGAAAAGAAGGGAACACATGCAAGAAAAATAGGAGATTTAAACCCAGGAAATTCAGAGGAGAACAGATTCTACATTACAGAAAAGTAGTAAAAATGAGAACAAGCCAATATACAGATTATTTCTTCTTGGGCAGTGGTCTTAGCTAAATGACAAAGAAAGAGGAATTTCCAAAAAAAGCCAACACTGAGAGCAAAATGCTTCAGAGATACTCATTAGAATATGGGCTGAAAAAGGCTTATCTGAGTTTCTCATTTAAGAATTTACCAGTAGTTCTATATCTTAATAAGCTGAATAAACAAATTTCAGAGTGAAACAAGGGAACCAAACAGCAAATAGAGTTTACACATATATCCATCAATTTGTCTTCAATTTCCATGACTCCTTTGAGCCCTGAAATAAAGTTACAATGTGACTTAATTATTCTTAATGAACTTGTTTTCTCTCTGGATTAATTGAACTAACATCTAGAATCAATAGCTCCTGTAGGTTCTGATTCCTTGAGATATGATACCAGATGCCTCGAAATTCTCTTCCTGGAATACAGCAAGGACATTTCAAAGCTTCCTATTTCTAATAAAAGGAATTTTGATTTTAGCTTTATGGGTGGCTAACTCTAGCAAATGCTCTGTATAACTGAACTAATTAGAGGTGCAAAAAGTCTAGTAAGAGTCTGGGGACTTGTTAAAGTTTCAATATCATTAATATTTCAGATTCTGATCTATAATTGCAATATCTGCTGCAAGCATTTCCAAAAGTAGTGTTTATGGCTAAGCATCCAGTTGCATTCACAAGCTACCAGAGTGAAAACTTTGAATGGAGGAGGCACTTGAAGTATTTGACCTTGAAAATGATTGTTGACATCTTGAATTTGTGTTTGTACAACACAGACATCCAGAATGCACCCAGATGTACACAAAGATAGTGTTACACTCTGAAGGCAACTGGATCAGGGCTGGCAAAATGGCTTATCAGGTAAAGTGGCTTGCTGCACCTGAGTTCAATACTAGGGAATGGATCCATATGGTGGAAGGAGAGAACCTATCTTTAAAGTTTTCTTCTGACCAACACAGAACAACGCATCCTCCCCCACCCCACACACACCACACACACACAATGTAATTTAAAAAATACACCAGTTTAAATGCTCTATCTTCCTTTCAGCAAGAAGCTGAGTGGCATGTTTTCTAATGGTTTTCCTTTCTGATTTAGTAGGACACACATCTAACCCCAGAAAAACCTCTTTCTAATATTGTAACCTCATGTGGTTGAGTCTCATTTGGGAATCTTCGTGTATGTCTGATATTGGAATAGTGATTCAGGCAGAAGACCTGGAGACCAGTAAGAAAGTAAGCAGGGAAAAGGTAGGGCATTTCCTCAGCCCCTAATTTTCATCCTTTGCTGTATCATGCAGTTCACACCAAGTAGTTCATGTAAACAGCTGATTTTATGGTATCATTTCCCATCTATTGACTGTCTCGTGTTCAGGGCTCCTAAACAATTGAGAAAAATCTTCATTATTTTATCTTCCACACCCATTTATTGTCCTTTATGTGAACACATAAGTCACACTTAACACAGGCATGTGTGGACACATACAAGTGCAATGCATACACACACTCTCACACACACACACACACACACACACACACACACACACACACACACACACACCAATCCAAAGCATTCAAAACACCAATGCTGTTCTATCTATCTCGATTGGGGCAGGTTTTAACTTCATTAAACCGCTGTCATCCTGTGGCTGCTGACACGCATCAGGCTCAGAGAGAGTCACTCGTCAAGTATTCACTAAGACTGTTAACAAGAACGGCGACTCTCCTTAGGGGTTCCCCAAAAGCAGCTAATTAAGGGACAAAGGTTGTTCAGACTGTGACAATTACACCTGTAAGGTTCCTGGAGAAACACCCAAATCTCTAACAAACCTATGTTTGCTTGCTTAGTACAAGAAATAAAGAGCTCATCCATTAAAAAAAAATGAGAGGCAGAAACTGTCAACCATTTGAAAAGCTTTAGGAAAATGATCATCCAATTAGTGGCTATGATCAAATCAGGCATGAACTCTCTCTGGATGGCTCCATAATTTTCCTTCTTGCATGGTGTAATTTCATATAGCTCAAATGAACTCGTGAGAGGTAATTCAGTTCCAAACAGTTTTCTCATCACTGCTAATTACACTAATACATTGAAATGCCTCCTACAAGATGCATGAGCCCTTTAAGCCACCTCATTAATGTGATATAATTTTTACCAGAATATATATCAAACCTATTATCACCACAGGTTTTCTTTAGCATTTTTTCAAGATGTCTATCAAAAGCTTATGAAGTAGAGTTCCTTGGGCTGGTTGTCTCATAATTAACTGTTTCTTTGAACTACTGTTGTCTATTGTAGTGTTTTGGAATGGCGATAACAATCTTCAGTATGGTATCCTCAGACCCACTGGCTTCTTTCTCTTCTCTAAGCGCTTGATTTCTTAACTCTTTTTCCCGTCGTAGTTGAATCTCTAAATGGCAAATGGTGCATGCGATAATGTGCAAAAATGAGTTATACAAACTGAAAGCAGGGGTGTAAAAAGAGGCATCATCCGAAACTAAAATAAAGACAGATTTTATGGTATTTATGTCAGTTAATTTAACTGCTGGTAGGGGCTTTTGTTGAAACATGAGTTAGTTCCAGTGTTTAACCTTGCAGTATTAATTTATGCTTTATGGCCTGAGCACTTTATCATTCCCTCCTTGGGAAGACAGTTATCTCATTAGCCAGAATTTAATGAAATGCAAGGATACACTTCTTAATTTCAAAGATTACTATAACACAAATCAGGTGTAAATCTCAGAATGACTGCCCCTTCCCTTGCCTGGAGAGAGAGAGAGAGAGAGAGAGAGAGAGAGAGAGAGAGAGAGAGAGAGAGAGAGAGAGAGGCTCTGCTGTTGAATCACAGGAATCTTCCTGATAACACTTTTAATTAGAGCCAATGCAAAGGTACCCTTCATCTCTAAAAGTGGGTTTTCTCTGCATTTGGCAATATTGATGACTTTGGTTACTATAAATTTTCTGGGGAAAACAGTTTGTTATTCACCATCACAATTACAAATGAAATGTAGATAAAGTTATCTATTCCCCAGTCCATATTTCAAGCCTTAGCATGAACTCTCATGTGCATTCTGTCTAAACTCAGTATCATAGCCAGTGATATCATGGAGTCTTTCAAATTAGCAGATGTTTTTGTGGAGACGGTAAATAAGCTGTAAGATGCAGAAGTCTTAAGGAAATGAACACACGTATGTTCAAAATAAAGGGCACATTATTTGCCTTGAGGAAGTCGAAACATTTAGGTTATGAAGCTGTCTGAGGTAATGTCTGTTTGTTAACAGACTTATGAAATTGGTGTATGTCAGTGCCCTACAGATGGGATGCTGGTCCTGTAGAGACTTTCCACTTTGGTGTTTGTGTGTTTGGCTCTCACTGTCTCCATTGCTCAGATATCCATGGGACCAGTTATATCACCTGCAGTACAACCTAAACCTGAAATAGCATTTGAATAACCTATGGTGAGTCTGTTGTATTGAAGTTTATCTCAGAATATTGGATGGAATTTACATCATTTGGAAAAATGAATGAATAAATGAAAGTTTGGTGTATGCATTATGCATACAGCAACTTTTTATTAATTTGAATGATTTTTCGTAAGAAGTGAGAGAAGCTTATATATTATAAGCTTATATATTATATATAATGTATATTGTATATTGTTTGAGTTTATTGATTATATGTAAGCAATATAAAGTAGAGTAATTTGGTGGGTGAGTGACTCCCTTGGGTTTTATGTGTTAATTGAAGGCTTTTGGGAACTAACAATTTTGAACAACTTAGAGCTATGGTGTGTAACTACAATCTAAGTACTCTCTTGTGGGATAGGGATCCTGAATTAAGATTAGTTTGAGTTGCATACTGGGTTCAGGACCAGCCTGAGTCACACATACACACACACACACACAAAAAAAAAAAACCAAAAAACAAAAACAAAAAATAAAAAACAATAAAATTCAAAGCACTCTTGACTAAGCCTGAAGTTTTCCCTGGGAGATTTAGTATGTGCATTCTGTGTGAGAATGGTGTATCTAAGTCATGTCTGCATAATATTAGTTAAACTACCTAGGATTAATCTATAAAATGAGATGAGCATTTTCATTAGTTTATATAAATTGTGCAAAACAATAAATTTCATTATTGAATTTTCACCCATACCTCTATAAGTTACTTACATCATATTCAGCCCCATTACCCAAATAATTTCTCTCTTTGTGTGTGTCTCTCTGTCTCTGTCTCTATCTCTGTCTCTCTGTCTCTCTGTCTCTGTCTCTCTGTCTCTCTGTCTCTCTCTCTCTCTCTCTCTCTCTCTCTCTCTCTCTCTCTCGCTCTCGTTTCTACCTATGAAATAAGGCAAACAGAATTTGCCTTTACAAGTCTGGCTTATTTCACTTAACATATGATCCATGCATTTTCCTACACATAACATAAAGTTTTAGGTAATTAAAACCTACTTATACCTTTTTAAAAATCAGAATTTTTTCCTTTACAGGAAAACTGAGAAGATGGTAAAGAGAACCTTCCTACATACATCCTGTTTGGAACTTCTCACTTTCATGTATGGCAGGTTTGCTGCAATTGCTGAACAATATTGATGCAGTCCCATTAACTGGACAATACTTTATTCAATTATTATTATTATTATTATTATTATTATTATTATTATTATTATTTGGCTTGTGCCTTCTGCCTGTTCCAGGGCCTCACCAAGCATGATGCATCACATTCACTTGTCATGTTTCCTTAGGCCCCTTTTGGCTATGACAGTTTCTTAGATTTTCATTATTCGTGATGACCTTGACAGTCTGCAGGTAGACTGGCCAGGTATTTGATACCCCACTATTGAAATCCCTCTGAGGTATTTCTCATGATTACAGGCTTGGGGAAGGAAGACCACAGAAGGAGAGTGCTATTTTCATCATGTCAGATCAAGGTTGCATACTATTAACATGACCTTGATCACCTAGCTGAGACACTTGGAACGGTTTTGACAGGATCAAGCCAAGCACTAGATGTGAAAGCCTACCCAGCACAGTGCCTGGAGCACCAGAGGGGTTCAATTATCTGTGACTCCCCCTCTGCTTGTCTTTCCCATCCATCTCAATGCTCATATTAAGCTGCTAGGATTATTTGTGTAATTAATATCATTTGACTTTGCCACAAAACAGCATAATACAATGAAGATTTCAGGATAAATTAAGCATATATTAAAGAAAAATGCATAGTGTAATACTAAGCAGATTCTTATTGAAGAAGAGTCTTATTTCAATGGTAGTCTATTGCTTGGATTCCTGGGCATTATAGCAGCATTCTGGTGCAATATGATCAGGCATCTACCTTGAAAATAGATGTTCATCAGCCAGCATCTTAAGAGATTTTTCTTGATGATTATAACGGACAGACAGAAACTCAAAAGACATGGACATGAAGAAACTAGAGCCCTTTTGTAGCATTGACGGGAATGAGGAATAGCATTCCACTGTGGAAAACATGAAAGATTTCCAACTAATTCAAAAAACTACTACACAATTAAACAATCCCACTCTTGGGTATATGTAACACATAGATTAGTAATTCTCAATCCGTGGGTCCTGACCCTTTTGGGGTGGTGAAACAACACTTTCACAGGGGTCACATATCAGATATTTACATCACGACTCATAATAGTAGCAAAATCGAAGTTATGAAGCAGCAAAAAATTTTAATAATTTTATGGTTTGGGGGTCACCACAACATGAGGATATATTAAAGGGTTACAGCATTAGGAAGGTTAGACTGCATGAGGACAATCTAACTATCCACCAGTAGAAAGTTGCTGAATACCTATAATGGAATAATACATCGTATTCATGACAACTTGAGTGAACACACAAGAAAATATAGTTAGTGAAGTAAATCCATTCCAGAACGACCAATACTGCATCATCCCATTTACATGTGAAGTATCTAAAATGACCAAATTCCAAGAAGTACAGAATAAAATGATGGTCACTAGGGGGTTGAAGGAGAGGAAAATGAATGCATACTCCATGACTCTAAGGTTTAGTTATATCAGATGAATAATCTCTAGATAGCTGCTGTGCCACACACAACACACAGTTAACAATACATGTGGTTTTTCAAATATGTTAGAGGAGATCTTCAGTGTTAGATGTTCTTATCACAAAACACACACACACACACACACACACACACACACACACACACACACACACACACACACACACACACACGAAACTACTTTGGGAAATTCTTGGAGGAAAACGTTGCATTCGTACCTTGGTTTCACTGGTATGTATGGATGTCCAAATTCATCAAGATGTATGAAATAGACATATAGAAAGTTGTGCATGCAATCTACCTCAATACAGTCTTCAGTGTCATTCATTAGTTATGCTATGAATATCTGTCTTCTCAGATCTGTCCATCTGCTTATCAAATGCTCTGCAGAATTATAAACAGTTTGCAAAATTAACAAATTTAAATTCTGGAATTTAAAGGCTAATTTATGTCCTTACAAGTCAAATGTAGTCATCCTGACTTCAGCTTATCTTTTTTTTTTCTCATTGACTCCAATGATTTCCATAAGCTGATCATGCCCCCCCACAGGACTACACACTTTGACCATTTCTCATGATCTTCATCATGCTTGCTATTACATTGTACATGTCTGTTTGCACCACTGGGCCATGAACTTTATTGGGAAAGGGGAGGATTCTGGCTTATGGGGTACTCCTATCATTCACATATGGCAGACACAGACTTGTATGGAAATAGTTTCCTAATGGATGACTTAATTTTGTGAGGGAAGAGTGATTTCGAATCCATTTCATTTCTCAGAAGCATCTGTTGGGTGAGCAGTGTCACAAGGTTAAATGATCTCCCAGTGTCATACTAATATGGCTTAGAGCCAGAACCTGATGTCAGAGCTCTTGATTTTGTGTCTAGTGTCCCTTTACGAAGGAAAAAAAAAAGTGTTTCCAGTTAAGGGACTTTGTTAGGTAAAAAGAAACACACAAATACACCCAATAGTTCCCACTTTCTAGAGGTCAAAGGTGAATTGATATGTTTTGAGTACAGTAAGAAAATTCCATGGAAGTTCTAATAATACATTGAGCTGAGTGTTGGGAAGACACTGTTTTAAAAGAATTAGGCACAGTTAGAGTCTCAAAACAGCATGGTTCATATGTATAGTGGGAAATTATCAATACGGAGTCAGGTATAAATATAAGGGTATTTAATAGGGAAAAGCCTTACTTACAGAGCGACCTAGCCAGCCGGCTTGGCAGCAGCCTGTATGCAAGCCGAAAAGAGAAACCGAAAGCGCAAACATTACATCACTCTGACCACGCCCTCCCAAGCGTGATCAGGCACACCTGGAGCCAGCCCCTAAGTAGGTGTGGCTACAGCTTCCCCTACACATATGCTTTATACTTTATGTAAATGAATGGCTTGGAGGTTTATAGGGAAAACCTGCGCCTGTTTAGGAAGCCAGAAGCCCTTACTACATGGTTTTGGGAGTCAGTTGCTCCATAGGCCCTCCAGCTCCAGAGTAGCTGGCGTTGGTAAAGTTCTATATTTTTTGTAAAACAACAAAATATTATAGAATTTGCTGTGGTTTAGTCCTGTTAGGAGATAATGTTGGCTGATCAACTTTAACTAAGAATTTGGAGTAATGTATGTCATTCATGTGCATTAATACAAAGTCTTAGGTGATTAAAAAGATATGAATTGCTCGTTTGAATAACAGTCCATCTTAATTCCATGTACTTTCCTTTCTATTTCATTTAAAAGTTTGTATGTATGCATGTGGATAGAGTGTGTATGTGAATATGTGGATGGACTTGTAGACATTTTATGTTTTCTTCTTTCATTTTTCTGCTTTACTGCCTTGAGACAGGGTCTCTGTCAGTGAACAGGAAGCTTGCCATTTTGTGTAGGCTGGCTGGTCATAGAGCTCTCAGCATCTACACTCATCCATGTCTGTTTTATGTGTGAGTGCAGAGGGTTTGAACTCATGTCCACATGCAAACAGAGCTGTCTTTACCCTGAGCTAATGCCGCAGCTCCAAACTTGTTTGCTAAATCAGATGACGCCAAGGCTTGCCTTCAAGGTGGCATTAGACAAATTCCCAAAAGAAAACTAGTAGCTGCTTTTCTCCCTCACTCAGTTTCTGGTTCTTAAACTGTATTAAATGTGATGCTACCCAGGAAACCAAATTGTATGCATAGCTGTAGTTTTCCTTCTAGAAGTCTCCCAGCTTGTGCTGTTACTTCTGTTAGAATTTGGTCTAGTTGGGGACAACATAGTTCTTTCTTTCTGGTGACAAGCATTTTAGCAATTGATGCCTGCGTGTGTTCACAGTTTGCAATTTATTAGACTAAACTGGTTATATATATATAAGGCCCAAGGTTTCAATTTTGAGGTTTTCAAACTGAGATTATCCTGTTTGTTATTCCATTTGTTTGATATGTGAATTTAAAAATAGATTGAAGAATCAGAATGAGAATGGAAAATGACACAGTAGGTTTCCTTCTATCAGAATGAAAAATTAAATAGGCTTGAGTCATCTGTAGATCATTAATCTCTTGGAAGATATAACAAGCAAGAGCAATGAATATGTTGCTTGGAAACAATTTGCAAAATATAATATGAAAATGTTTGATTTTGGTCATAGCTATAATGACTTATTCGGAAAAGATTTTATTTTATTATTTTGCATAATTCAACCTGGAACTTTATTCCATTGTGTGTGTGTGTGTGTGTGTGTGTGTGTGTGTGTGTGTGTGTGTGTGTGTGTGTCTGTGTGTTGCATTATGGAAAGCAGACCAGTGTCTATTTCCCTAGATATAAATCCCAACAGATAAACAATTTAAGTGTTTATCTCTATCAAATAATTTTAATTTAATCAATGAGTTACCTTTGCATGCCAAGTCACAAGAAAACTGTTTTTTTTTAAATATTATTTGGAAGCTATTTCAATAGGCAATGAACGTGTGCTGCTTTTTTCCCTGACTGCAATTTTCTTCAGTTTTTTCCATTACAATTATTTTATTTCACTCGCAGTCCATAACTTTATACAGGCCATTGTTGGAGCAGAGATTTGGAGTTTTTGGATAAAGAATAAATATTGGTGTGCTGGTGAGAAATGTTTCCCCTGAAGGGTCCAGCTTGGCACTTATTCTACATCTCATAGTGTAACTATCAGCTAAGGTCTCTCCCTCTACATAAACAATATTAAATTTATTTCATGTCATCTCTCCTCCAGTTACATTAAGTTTAAAATGTTGATTTATTTGCTGGGCTACTGGCAACTATAGACTGAGCTGACTATAAACTTCAAAGGGCCAGAGGGTGAATATCTATCTGCTTAGTCCTGTAGGAATTAATTTTTCAATTTGACTATTCATAGCATCATTAATGAAGAAAAGCTGCAAGAGAAAACAGACCGATTTCAGGAATGTGATTCAGAACATTAACACCTTAATTTACATAAAATTACTTACATACTGCTGCAGTAATTTAATTTGTTTGACCAGTACTTTGCGACTGTGAAAGATAGATTCAGAAAGGCCAGACAAAGAGTTCTTCATATTTTCTCCAAATGACTAGTCTCTGAATACTATAAAATGGAGATAATTAATTATAAGACAACTCAGAGAACTGTAGTAGCAGCTTCAAAATCCATGGGTTAGAAACATATTTCTCTCTTTCCTTATTCTTCGAAAATACTTAAAAATTCATGCTTTGTGCTTGAAATAAATTACGTATTTTCTCCAGGTTTCATTAGAATTCTGTAAGTAAAAATGATAAGGCTAAACTTGTGTGGTAAGTCTTATCATAAGATGAGAACCCAAATGGGTCTGGTTTACTGACAGCAAAGTGACTTTGTGTAACTCATAGGCATAAGGAAGAAAGTGGCTGTCTTAACCTCATAGTGAAGTGTTAGCGTCCAAAGCCTAAGCACACTAATTTCTTCTAGAAGCCATGTCTAGTCAATTTGGATTTTAGATAATTAGGAGATTGTCTTAGAAATTAGTCACATGTGAACATAAACAATAAAGCCTCTCATTTCTCCTTTCATAATTTAAAATATACATATTGCGGGTCAAGTATATTTTACATTCTCATACATATCCTTATTTAAAAATTAAAAAATTATTTTCTGTCACTACCACAGCAATATTTTAGGCTCTACCCATCTAGCATCTCTCAATTAGATCATTCTAACTTCTTTGCATGTAGGATTGTCTTAAATCAGGGCTTCGTGTTAAATACTTACAGCAGATTTGACTGCAGAGAGTAAACATCCCCTCATGATTTTCTCCCACCAGTGCTGAAATTGAAGTCTATTATCTGACTTCCCCTATTTTTCTTGATATTTTTAGTAGAATTGGGATAAGAATTTGTTCATTTTTAGTATGAAGAATTTGGTATATACAGTGGTAAAAAGTATTTCAAGCTGGTATTGAACATGATTTAAAATTTTTATTTGTTTTTATTTTAGGTGTGTTCATGTTTTGCCTTTACGTATGTCTGTGCACTACACGTGGAGGCCTGTGGAGACGAGAATAGTGTTGGTCCCACAGGAACTTTAGCCACCATTTTGGTGCTGGTGTTCTCAAGTCCTCTGGTGGAGTGGCCAGTGCTCTTAATCTCTCTAGTCCATTTTTAACTTAAGATAATATTTTAATTTTTAAAAGTTTCAATCATAAATATGGGTTTATCTCATTTCCACTCTCTCTTCCCCTAACTCCTCCCAATTACCCTGGACTCCCTTTCAAATTAATGACTTCAATTATTTTTGTTCACACACACACATGCACACACACACACACACACACACACACACACACACACACACACACACACACACTATCCAAAAATGTACACTACACAAAGAATATAGTTTTGAAATACTAATGTAATGACTTATTGTCTTGATTTTAAATTTATATATGGGTTTCTGGTTATTACTGATTCTCTAGGACATTCTTAGTGCAGGAAAAAAATTCTACCATATCATTCACCTGTTACTGTGAGTAGTAAAATGTAACTAAAATCTGTCTGTAAAACTTAATAAATATATTCCTCTCAGGACAGTCATTCCTCAGTACATGCAGGGGCTTGGCTGCAGTACACATGCATACACCAAGATTAAGGTATTCTTAGATTAGATGAAATGGCACGGCATTTGTGTGTCATTTATGTGATCCTCCCACATACTTTAAGTTGTTTGTAAATTACTCAAAATACATCAGACAATATAAACCTCATGTAAGTAGTTGTTATGATATATTGTTTAAAGAATATTGACAAGAAAAATTTTTATATACTGAGTATGTGTGTATGCACAGATGTGTGGGAGCTGTGCTCCCTTGTGTATGAACATGTGGAAACCAAAGGTTGACTTGGGGTATCTTTCTCCATTGCTTTTCCATCTTATTATTTTTTTTATCAGATCTTTCTTTTTTTTCTAGATTTCATTGTATTATTTTGTGTGTATGAGTGTTTTGCCCACATATGTGTCTGTGCACCACATGGGTCCCTTATGTCTGAGGAGGTGGTGAGACCTACATATGGATGCTGGGAATCAAACTTGGGTCCTTTGTAAGAGCAACAAAACTCTTAACCATTGAGCCAACTCTCCAGCCCCTCCACCTTCTTTTCTGAGATTGCACCTCACAGGACTTGGCCCTTGCCGTTTTGGCAAGATTGTCTGAACAGTGGGCTCCCACAATCTGCCTGTTTCTGAAACCCTTCAGCACTGTTGTTTTGACATGAGTGCTAAGTGACCAAATTTAGGCTCTCATGTTTGTGCAGCAAACATTTTACTAATTTAGTTATTTCTCTAGCCTCTAGAGGAATTTTTCTTTCCCTCAGTATTTTCAGTCTGAAATTGGTCAAATCTATGGATGCAAAACCACAGACACCAAGAGGTGACTACACATTTTTGCCAAACTCTAATTCGTTCTTATTTTATGTCAAAGATTGTCCTTAATGCAACCCTTTAGTTCACTGGCATGACGGCATCTCTTTCTAATGTCTTTCCCAATGGCATCCAACATATTTAGAAATTATAAGGTTGGATTTGATCTTGGTTTTATTGCTAGCTAGCTCACTGACCTTGGGTTGGTTCACTCATTGTTTCTGAGTCTTAATATCCTCATAGATGAAATGGGAATTTTAGGTACAGCATCCTATAGGCCCTTTGGGTTCATTAGACACAGCTTTTGATAAAGTTCATTTGTTTACATGAACATAGCAGAGGAGAATACAAAATCCATGGGCAAATTTAAAGATGCAAGAGAAGCATTACTTTAAAAAGATGGATTCTAGATAAACCTCTCCCTCTCACTCATGGTGAAGGGAATTGTCAGACAAATGCATTGACACAGAGACAAACTTTCACTTTCCTTAGCTCCATTCTTCTATTAATTCTCTATGCTGGTCTTCGCACCACTGGAATACTAATATAAAATATTGGCTGTCAACAAGAAACTACTCAAGCTCAAACCCTACCTTATCTAGACCAGGTGTAAATTTGTTTCAAGAATATCTCATATTGCTAGACAAATCAGGCACAGTTTTCTGAAGCAGTCCCCCACCTTTTTTTTCCTTTTATATAAAAAAAAAAACATTCACTTAAAAATTGGCATCTTGGAAACAGATCAGACCCACAGCCAGACATTAGGCACAGCTCAGACAATTCTGCAGAAGAAGGAGAGAAAGGATTATAGAAGCCGGAGGGGTCAAGGACACTACAAGAAAACTCACACAGTCAACTAACCTGGACTCATAGGGGCTCACAGAGACTCAACTGACAACCAGGGAGCCTACATGGGTCTAACCTAGGCTCTCTGTATATATGTACAGTTATGTAGCTTGGTCTCCTTGTGGGTCTCCTGACAGTGGGAGCACTGATCATTTCTGACTCTTTTACTGGCTTTTAGAACCCTACTCCTCACACTGGGTCTCCTTGCTCAGCCTTAATACACGGGGAGGTGCTTAATCTTACTGCAACTTGATATGCCATGTTTTGTTGATATCCACAGGAAACCTGCCCTTTCCTGAAAAGAAAGGAAGGAGGGTGGATTGAGGAGTGGGACCAGAGGGGGAGTTGGGGCCAGGGAATGGGAGGAGAGAAGGGAGGAGAAATTGAAGCCAGGATGTAAAGAACAAAGGAAACAAAAATGGAATCTCTAGCCTGGCATTGGTGGCGCAGGCCTTTAATACCAGCACTTGGGTGGCAGAGGCAGGCGGATCTCTGTGAGTTCGAGACCAGCCTGGTCTACAAGAGCTAGTTCCAGGGCAGCCTCCAAAGCCACAGAGAAACCCTGTCTCGAAAAAGCAAAAAAAAAAAAAAAAAAAAAAAAAAAAAAAAAAAAGGAATCTCTAACAAATAAATAAAAAAAAACCTTTGGGTTCCCAAAACACAAATTCAATGCCCTCCTATCGGTGTGTTTACAGCAGAGCTTTGTTTTCATTAGTTAGAAGACTCCATAAGAAAAATAGTGCATGTCCCACAATGAAGTTCCCTTCCAAATAAACATTTTAAAATGACTAAAATGATGAGGATAATATATAAAGTGGAAAATGGTTTCCTAATTCAGTTCTCTGGCCTGGTCCACAACATCCCATGAGCCTTGAAACACTTCCCAATCCAACTGTTTATCAAAGGAGATGTCCAGAGATGTGCTCAATATAACTTTGTCCATAGATGTCCACTTTGTCCAGAGATCCTGAACTGAAGAGTACTGGTAAACTGATAGAGTTTTTTTTTTTAATAAATAAATGGTTTGTACCCCAAGCCAAATGATGTCTTAGGCACACACCCATCTTATGAACCCTACAGTAGAGTAGGCTACTGAATTAAAAGACAAAGTCTCATCATCATGCAAAGTAAACATGGAGAAATCAAACATGTAGGGTGCATATTTCTTTGTACAACATTAAAAATAACATAAAATAACATAGCAAACCAATAAAAGAAAAAAGTCCTGCAAAGGGGAACTAGTGTGCAACACAATTATGTAGTATTACTTACTAAGGTTTCTTTTGACCGCATGTAAAATTCTACAGATTTCTGTTATTTTTTCAGATTTCAAACTTTTAATTTTTTAATGTTTAATATTATATTTTAATTACAACATTTCCTCCCTTCCTTTCCTCCTCCAATCAAACTTTTCATTTATTTTAAATAAGTGAACCTTTAACTGTGCATGCCGTTTGTTCAGTACCTACGTTTAGATGCTCTGTAGGGTTCAGTTTTATGTAGTTTTCTTTCACTGTTGCTATTGCTTTGAAATGATTACTCATTTTCAATAGATTCTAACAGGACTGGTTTGTTCAAGCATCTATTTTTATGTTCATTTTAGTGTTTAACTATATTTGCATAAGAATTTTTGAGGAAGTGATGCTTGTGTGGCTCTTCACAGGTCAATTGTTAAAATGCATTTAAGGTTATGAATTGTGTTTTCAATGGCACATAAAATAATTTTTTACAATGTGATACTGTGAATATGATGAGCATGGGGCTGCTTATGCTGTCAAAATGGTATTTTCCTCAGGAAATGTATAAGCAAATAAAGATAATTAAATATGGAGGATAGTCATACTATTTTTCAAAATGAAGCATTTTCAAATAGTTCTAAAGGTGGAGGCAGCCTTATTTTTCAGTCCCTTTTGCCTTATCTTTACTAATACTGACAATTATGAGAATTTATTTCACCGAGAGAATAATATTTTGTTTACAAAAATCCATAATTGTGCTTAAAGCTAGGTTGAAAAATACATTATCCTCGGTCTGAACTACATTATGTTATTATTCCTTGAGTCTGTAGTAAATTATAATTACTTGGTGAAAAGTACTTACCTATGTAAGAATAAAGTGCTTAAAGCAGGAAGAAGTAGGTCTCTGTAAACAAACTCATTTGCTTAAAAACTCTGAAGAGAGACTGTTTTCCCCGGATACATTTCTAGCAACTTTTCCCTTTAAAAGGGGATGTTGGGCTGTTTCCAATTAAATTGAGATGTGGCATGAAAGTTATCAATCAAGTGCAATTATTTTGTGAACAGCAATATCATACGCAAAATTAGCATGTGCAATAGGGAGAAACATGTCAGAACATATCAGTTATTCCTGGGGCACTTACTTCTTAGCACAGCAATGCAGTTCTGGAACCCAGCTCTGCTGCCTTTGGTCCTCTTTCCATAACCTCATATTCTACTGATGGCTACTTCAGATTGCTTTCTCCTACAATATGTAGAAAGAAATCAGAACTAAAGCTCTGCATGGGAGAATGAGGAATCCTTACCATAATCCCCTGGAGACGGCACAAGCTGCTAACATTCAATGTACAACCTTGGCAGATGATGGTGGTGATGACGATGATGCAGAAGGCTCAGTGTGACATTGCAGCTTTCTCCCTGCCATTTCCTCATCCTTGTTGACCAGTGAGTAGCAGTATTCTGACTGCCTGAGGCCTACACAACAGCATCCATAGAGATCTGGGTTTTTTCGTAGCATACCAACTCAATCCACCATGGACTTTACATCTACACAACTCACAGAATACATGGATTCCCATAACCTGAGATGAAACATTGCATGGTAAACTTAGTGCATCAACCAGTGTTTCCACCTTCTGACCATGAGACACATGAACATGGATCTTTACATTCTTCTGCTCAGTTGGCCAGAGGTCTCAGAGGCTGTCATATCAACATTCCAAGAAATTCCTTCTAACTAATTTGATTCACAAATCAAATCATTTTGTGCTTCCCCTAACTGACATTTCCAGCACTCTGACTTGGTGTGCATTTTGACAAGACCTTCTCTTGGTCCAGATGAACTCATACCAATGTACAGCCCTGATAAACATAAGATAAAGTGACATCACCCTTGCAGGACTTCATGGGATCTTGCTCACTCGGTCTGTTTGCATACTGTAAAATCCTGAAGTGTAAATTTTCATAATATATGGGAAAATATACATGTACTATAATGTATGTAATGCTTAGAAGTAACTGAAGAATCTTAGAAGTAACAAAAGGCTTCCTTGTTGCCCCTCTTCATCACTCTTTCTTTTCTGGTACCTTGGGAATACACTTCACGGTTGCTGCCTTAGGGCTCATATCTTTGTTAATCCCAGCTCAGAATTTAGCACAAAATAAGAGTTTCTCAAATTGGTAGAATGGTGTGACCCCACAATAAGTGGTAACCCTACCCATCTCACACTGCCACCTTACTGGTGATGGGACCTGAAAATCTTCATGAAAGACTTCAGACTTGGGCTTTTAACAGTCAACTATGATGAGCAAACTTCCTGATGTGGCCCAAGCTTTCTCTACAGTGTCACTTGCTTCATTTCCTGCTCCACGTCCTGCCTTGACTGCGACCACTTTGACAATATATGTGTTTTTCATTTTAAGGTAGGTGTGTGTGTGTGTGTGTGTGTGTGTGTGTGTGTGTGTGTGTGTGTGTGTTGTTTTGTTGGTTTTTGTTTGTTTGATTGGTTGTATTTTTCTATTTTAATTAGAAAAAGGATTGTTTTACATGTCAATCCCAGTTCCCTCTCCCTCTCTTCCTCCCCTACCATCCCCACAACTAAAACCCTATCTATCACATACTCTTTCTGTTCCTCAGCTAGGGTGAGGCCTTCCATAGGGGGTCTTCAGAGTCTGTCATAGCCTTTGGGATAGGGCCTAGGCCCACTCCCATGTGTCTTGGCTCAGGCAGTATCCCTCTATGTGGAATGGGCTCCCAAAGTCCACACCTATGTTAGGGAGCGACTACAGGAGGCCCCATGGATTTCTGAGGTCTCCTCACTGACACCCAAATTCCTAGGATCTGGACCAGTCCTGTGCTGATTTCTCAGCTATCAGTCTGGGGACCAAGAGCTCCCCTTTGTTCAGGTCAGCTGTTTCTGTGGGTTTCACCAGCCTTGTATGGACCCCTTTGTTCATCGCTCCTCCTTCTCTGCAACTGGATTCCAGTTCAGTTCAGTAATTTGCTGTGGGTGTCTGCTTCTACTTCCACCAACTGCTGGATGAAGGCTATAGGATGGCATATAAGTCAGTCATCAATCTCATTATCAGGGGAGGGCATTTAAGGTAGCCTCTCCTCTGTTGCTTAGATTGTTAGTTGGTGTCATCTTTGTAAATCTCCAGACATTTCCCTAGTTCCTGATTTCTCTTTAAACCTAAAATGTCTCCCTCTATTATGGTATCTCCATTCTTGTCTCCTCTATTCTTCCCCCGACTCAACCTTTCTGCTCCCTCATGTCCTCCTCAATCCTCCTCGTCTCCCTTCTCTTTCTCCTAGCTCCATCTCCCCTTCCCTCCATGCTCCCAATTAGCTCAGGAGATCTTGTCCCTTTCCCCTTCTCTGGGATACCATGTATATCTCTCTTAGATATCTCCTTGTTACCTAGCTTCTCTGGCAGTGTGGATTGTGGGCTGGTAATCTATTGCTCTATGCCTAAGATCCATATATTAGTGAGTACATACCCTGTTTGTCTTTTTGTGATTGGGTTACCTAGCTCACAATGGTTTCTTCTAGTTCCATCCATTTGCCTGTGAATTTCAAGATTCCACTGTTTTTTTCTGCTCAGTAGTACTCCATTGTGTAAACATACCACATTTTCTTTATCCATTCTTCAGTTGAGAGGCATGTAGGTTGCTTCCATGTTCTGGCTATTACAAATAATGCTCCTATGAACATCATTGAACAGATGTCCTTGTTGTATGAATGTGTTTCTTTGAGGTATATGCCTAAGAGTGGAATTGCTGGATCTTGTGGTGGACTGATTCCCATTTTCCTGAGGAGTCGCCCTACTGATTTCCAAAGTGGCTGTACAAGTTGGCACTCCCAGCAGCAGTAGAGGAGTGTTCCACTTTCTCCACATCCTCTCCAGCATAAACTGTCATTGGTGTTTTTGATTTTAGCCATTCTGACAGGAGAAGGTGGTATCTCAGAGTTGTTTTGATTTACATTTCCCTGATGGCTAAGGATGTTGAACACTTTCTTATGTGTCTTTCATCCATTTTAGATTCCTCTATTAAGAATTCTCTACTTAGTTCTGTACCCCACTTTTTAATGGTATTATTTGGTGTTTTGGTGATTTGCTTCTTGAGTTCTTTGTAGATTTTGGAAATTAGTCCTCTGTCAGATGGGTTGGTGAATATCTTTTCTCATTCTGTGGGCTACCGTTTTGTCTTGCTGACTGTGTCCTTTGCCTTACAGAAGCTTCTCAGTTTCAGGAGGTCCCATTTATCAATTGTTGATCTCAATGTCTGTGCTACTTGCATAATATTTAGGAAGCAGTCTCCTATACCAATTAATTCAAGGGTATTTCCCACTTTGTCTTTAATAGGTTCAGTGTGGCTGGATTTATTTTGAGGTCTTTGACCCATTTGGACTTAAGTATTGTGCAAGGTGATAGATATGTATCTATCTGCAGTCTTGAAGTCAAGCTTTCTCTCTAGTTCTGGCTGTCGTGAAACTTACTTTTGTAGCCCAGGCTAGGCTTGAACTCACAGACTTCCACCTGGCTCTGTGTGTTGGGATTAAAGGCTTATGCCAGGCTCTTTAGTATTTTATTATGTGTATGTGTGTACATATGTGTGTGTCTCTGTGTGCATATGCTGTGTGTGTGTGTGTGTGTGTGTGTGTGTGTGTGTGTGTGTGTGTGTAGTGATGTATTTGTGGTGTGTCTGTCTGTGTGGTGTGTACCTATGGAGACCAGAAAATGACATCAGATCCCTTGGGGCTGGAGTTATAAATTCCTGTAACTTTCCTAGTATAGATGCTAGGAACTGAACTCAGGTGCACTGGTTATTATTTTTATTCTTAACAGTAGAGCCATCTCTCCAGCCAAACCTTCCTGTTTCTGACATGTGCCTTGCCATTTCCCAGGCCTGCATCACTCTTTCCTGCCACTTAATCTGTGCCATTTTCCACTAATCTTTATAACCTCAGCTGAACATCAGCTTTCTGCAGGTGACCTTCTACGAAAGTCTCAGTCTCAATTTGGTTTCCCTAATGACTACCTCATACAACTACTTTTTCCTGTGATACCCTGCTCTTACTCTTCTCCATTCTAATTTTCAACTATTTATGTAATGTCTATTTCTCTAATTTGACTGTATGCTGCCTAACTCAGGGTAATTTCATTTCTACCTTTGTGTTCTCAGCACTTATTTCAATGCCTGGTGTTTAATAGACACTCATTAAATCTTGCTGGAAAATTAAAATAGCAAGTTCATATCAGATCCCTAGCTGGAAGCTAAGATATCTATTCTTTATTCTAACCCCATTGTGACTGGCTTCCATAAAAATCTGTGAAAGGAAGTGTACTAAAGATTTTCATCATAAATTAACAATGGCTCTAAATTTCACTTCCATGAGAACATTCATTTAAAAGAATTTTTATCTTGGATTTAAGAGCTAACATTGCCATTTATGCCACAACTGCTGAGAGTTTATAGGAACTTATGGTAGGAACTGAGTTTCATAAGCACTAGCCTTCAGTTTCTCTTGTTCATACAGTATCAGAGTGTAAAGTCCTATGTGATTACAGTAATTCCAACCCTAGATTGAGTGCAGTGCAGAAGCATCTTGGGAACCAGAACACAGCTTCCAGTGTGAATAGAACCTAACACTCTGCTTCATTAGCTCCTTGCTTTAGGATGCTTGGCAGATTTCTTAAATACCTCTGAGGCTTAATTTTCTTATATTTAAATAGAGCCCAATGATAGCACTTACTCTTTACTGGTCCTCTGCCTGTTCTATTCATTTCTTTATCCCAATTTTGATCTAGAACCAATCTGGTCTGAATAAGTAGGTATTTATGAATGAAGAACTTAGAAAACAGCATGTCAAATGTTGAATTTTCAAACATTCTAGCTACTATTTGTACTATTATTGTTATAAATCTTTAATTACATCCATCTACATATCCTACAGCATCTGATAAAGAGTAGAGCATACCTAATGTCAGTACTATTGGTACAAAGTTGTTGCTCAAACAACATAAAAACCCATGTACTTTCCTTAATTAACAGAACTTCACAGTGAAAATTATTTGGTTTGCTTCCTTTGCAGGGTTACTGTGCTGTGGAGTGTGTTGAGAGAAGGCCAACAATTATTTTTCTTAATTCCACTTTAAAATAGATATGAAATGATCATTTTATTTAAAATTCCATCTAAACATTGTATGATATTACTGTATAGGACTTCCTTACTCTAAAATCAAGAAGACACTGTCATTAAATGCTTTCCACATTGCTTTTCAATATAGATGAGAGACATACAAACGTAAATTGTATGAATATTTTATAGGTCATATCTACAAACACAATTGAAAGTTTAAAATATTATGCACCTAACCATCAAAAGGAAATTGCTTCAGTTTTAAAAACATTTATCATTCCTTGTATCACTTTTTTTACTTTGTGAATTGAAGACTTATTATGTCTTTTTGATATTAACATAGCTTTCCCAGTGCAATTTTGTGTTGTTTCATAGGATACTTTTTAAATTATAAAATATCAATGCTATTAAAATTACAGAGTTTTTCAAAGTCATCAGCAGCATGTCACAACTGGACTTCATATGACAAAGGCTAGATGATGTTCATTCTTTTAAGATATGATGAACCTGATTGAATGGGACCAATTTGTACATTTCACAACAATAGGTCATCTTGGTAAGCAGTGAAAAGCACAGATATCCCCATCTACAGAACGATGACAACAGTGACTGGCAGAATTGATGTAAGGAGTCTACAATGTGATACATGGAGATCATCTAAAATATTGCTTGGCTTATCTTCATACAAAGTTACTGTTAGCTTCAGGGTCCTGCATGGGGAGAAGTGAGGGTGGGAAGCACACTTTGTAACGTATGATGTCAAAGGGTAGATAAACAAGGAGGAGCCCAGACTCACTCCTTTCCCCATGGCCTCAAATACATGGAAGAGTTAAGACAGAGGTCATGGTGAGAATCGGAAAGAGAGAGGGTCAAGAGGCTCAAAACCTGCCAGAAGTTTTAGAGAAGGAAATTGGAGAAAAGATGGCATATTATACAAATCTGCCAAGGGATCTGATGCTTGTGAAATGAAAAGACTCCCTTGTTGTTAAGTTATCCGTGGCTGCTGTTGATTTGAAATTTAGTGACAAGCCAAGATCTTGCTATAGTCAGATGTTGATCTACAGAGGCAATGGGTCCAACTTCTGGAAGATGCTTCTCTTTCTGGCAGTAATTTACGCAGTGTGAAACCTGTGCAAATGCTCTTTTGGGTCATTATCCCTCTGCACATCATCGATAATGTATCTGGAGCTGGTAACACATTAGCCTTGTTAAATTTATTTGTTTTTCACAAATCATCTTGGAAAATGTCCACACTTTATCAGGACTGCTCCTTAAATCTAACATATTTATCATGCAGAATTTTATTTATTAAATTTTATTTGCTGTCAAGAGAGACAGACATGAGTATAATGTTTTAAAAGATTGTCTATTGATGTGAGAAAAAAAAAAAAGCAAGTCCCGAGGTAGAAGCTCAGTGGGTTGGAGAAATGTAAACATCCCCTACATTTTATCTTCACATGACAAAATGCATTATGGTCAAAATTGGATCAGCTCTAAATTGCAGCTTCCTAACGTTCTAAAACATGTATAATCTAAGCCTTTGCCTTTCCATGGGTTTTATTTATTGTTTTTTTTTAATCCTGGGGCAATCATTTTATCATAAATGCTACTAGGTCATTGTAAGCCTTCTCTTTCTTACAATACTTTTATACATAGTTATTTCAGATACATTAAAGCCAATTATAATTACCTTGACTATGTAAAACAACACCTCCTTATTCAAGGAGGGTGTGATATACGGGGTGCAACATATACTGGTGTCAAAAGCAAGTTATTTTCATCAGACAATTATAGTTGTCTTTGACATCAGGCCTACATTTCCCACCAATTAGTACAAACTGCAGGGTGCAATTCCAGAATTCTGCAGAGCTAGCAGCTAGTGGTACTAACTGGAATTTAGGGCATTTAAATACTCCTAGGGCCCAATAAATATTCTGCTTTAACTTTCATTGGTTCAGATCGATAGTCAATGTTGTCTGCACGTTATTTTTTTCCTCAGCAAGAAAGTATATATGGATTTTATTTTTTGTTGGGATGTTAATTCTCCTTGTCAATAAAATACTTAATTTTCATTTTAACTTTATGTCTCCCCTGCATGCCATCGATTGTGCATCAGGCCAAACTTAAAACCATTACTGCTGTTGGAGGAGACTGGTGGAGGGTTTCTGTAGAAAAAGATGTGTCCAGGAATGAAAGCAAAACTGTCGTTTTTGTCTGCATTCTGGGTAGTTGTGTAATTATTGGATATTCTTTAAAATAATCCAATTGCTGGAGTAAAAACAATGTAAATAAGTGCAAGGAGGATTGCTGGGCTTTTAAAGAGCTTTTATCTCTCACTTGAGAGCTACATAACAAAGCTGCATGTGACTTTGTGGTTCCAGAAGCAACAGAAATGATGTGCACATTTAATCAGCTATTTTTCCTATTTGGCACCTAGAGATGGGACTTGTCCTTTCTACCTATGAAAGCACTCAGTTACCAGCTGTTTGCATAATCACCAGGATAACATTTGTGTCTCAGCCTTTCTGGCCCCAGTGCTGAGTCTCCGAACCTCATAGTGGGCAGGCAGGTCTCTGCCTCCAAGCAGCTTACCAAACACATTGGACCTGGGTCCAAAATTTCCATATTTTTCTTAAATGCCATGATTTCAGACATTACTTAGTCAGTTACAGTGTTTTAGACAGCATAGATGAAGCACTGGATTTTCAGCTCAGGCATCTTGCGATTTTACATAGAAAGATACAAGAGGAAAGCGTGACTCCGTTTGTCATTTTGAGCTGATTTTCCTCTTCAAGGATCAAGAGTTCAGGGTGACCCAGGATTATTCTCATCTTCATATCGTGGTACAGTCCTGTGCTCACAGAATACAGAAGGCTGAGGAAGGAGAAGGGTAAGCTTAGAGTTATCCTGGGCAACACAGTTAGACCTAGCCTCAAAGAAAAGCAACAGACAAAAACAAAAAATTCCAAGTTATTAATTTTTAATTAAAAACATCTAAGATAAGTATTTTTAAACAATGCAGAAAGGTCCACAAAGGCCTCACACAAAGGCCTTACACAAAGAATATATACAACTGAAGAATATTGAGAGAAGAAGAAATGGTCTTCCCCCGGGAAGAGCACACCAGTTGGTTATCCAATACAAAATGCTCAACTGTGAAAACATACATGTAAGTAATATTATATGGCATGATCAGGTTATATACATACAATAACAATCAATGAAAACAAGAGTCCATGAATTTGAAAAAACAAGATGGGTTATATGGGCGGGTTTAGGAGGAAAGGGAAGGGAGAAGTGCTATAATTATAATCTCAAAACTGGAAAAAAGGTAAACAATAAAGTCCAGTAAAGAGCTTCTGTTAAGTGTGGTGCTGTGGTGGGGCATAAAGCCCACACTAGTAAGAAAAGAAAAAGACTCCAAAGCACCATTCAAACAGTTTAAGTCCAAACCAGACACTGGCAATAAGAAAATTTCTTATTTTCTGAAGTAACAGAGTCCCTAACCCCCACATTTCTGTTTCTTGTCTGTACATGACTTCACAGGTCTTCTGATAAAGGATGCCACAGACACAAAACACCGAGTATTTTAGATACTGTGGGTCCCACAGACACTCCTTCATTGGTCCTGCAACTTCTGAGAACCTACTCTGAGTGGGACAGTGTAAGCATGCATTGGTAATGGACCTGTCCCCAAGAGCATATTGTCAGGGACTCAGAGACAAATACATAGATCATATAATGTTTGCTGAGCACCATAAGAAGCCACAGGGGAAACACTGCTGGATGGGAGTGTTCAGAAGAGAAGACAAATACATAAATGAAGAGTCATATAATTAGCAGTGCCTCTTACCCTAGGAGTAGCTTTTGATCCAGTTCCTTGGTGATCAGCTTCACTCCACTGCCAACATTAAGGAGATAGCTGCTTTAGACATGAATTATCATGTGTGAATAACAGTTTCTATACATGGAAGTGTTAATTTATGGTATTGTATTTCCGGCAAACAGACCTGTCAGTGGCTGCAAAATATACCCATCCAAGGGGAATGTAGATCTAACTGCTGGGGAATCACTCTTACCAGTCCATGTTGGGTACACAAACATAGACAAGAAAAAGCCATTGTCCAAATTGGTTACACCATAAACACTAAAAATAAGTAACAGTAGCTTGAGAGACAAGGGCTCTAAACTCATTTTTGTTAAGCATACAACAGGCGTTTTCTCTCTTTTCCTTGAGATTGGGGACAGTCAACATTTTGTCTCTAGAGTCAAAAAGCAGCAGATGCAACAGCATCTTCTCTTGCAGAAACAATATGAACTGTTTCTTGATGTCATTGTTTCCAGTATCCTTCACTTGTCCAAAGGTACCTGAGTCACCTGAGAGTCTAAGACTGGGAGTGTGGCAAGCCAACTCTATTATGGTCATGACTCCCAAGGTTCCCAGTAGCCAGTCCCTATGAATACAGCCTTGTTGAGAGGGGAACGGTGTTTTGCTAGAAGCAAACCATGACTCTAACTTTCCTGCCCCTTAAGCTCTTCCCCCAGTCTTCCTTCCCTGGAAGTCTCAGATGGAATCTCATCAGTGCGACAGCCTCCTTCCGAGTGGCACTGAGTGTATCTTGCCGATCGTGCATGGAGGATATAAGCTCATAACACCCATTAGCATTAATGGGAGTTATCCGCTTAAATCCCCTTACATCGATTAGAGAATAGGCCCCTTTTGATTTTAGAAATCTTTCCTGTGAGGATTTCCCTTGTGTCTAGTATGGGCATATAAATGGCCATTTCATTGTATTAAATATGTATCACATCCATCATGTTTAATGCTGTGCTGTGATGAAGGCTTCTCACTTGTGGGATCAGTTCGGAAAATATTTAAACTTGGCAAGCTAAACAAGCCTCCGTGGAGCAGGCCTAAGGGCCTCATTCAGGGAAACATTATCTACCATTTATGCTTGATTTTTTTTTAAAAGAATACACACACACACACACACACACACACACACACACACACACACACACACACACACACACAACACCTGAAATGATGTAGGGGGAAAAGTGTGGACACCATTGTTTTTGACTAAATTACAGGCTTTCAATATTCATTAGCAGTGACTTTTCCATCACTCAGCTGAGAAAATCTGTGTATAAACCAGGAGAGAGGGAAGTATTCCTGCTTGAAATTCACCTGAAGCTGCTGCTGCCTGTTCATAGCCACCTAAGAACAACCACAAAAGATTAGCTTGGGTTCTGACCTAAGGTAACCATGCGGACTGAAATCTGCATGTATCTCCTTCATCATAGCATTCCACGGAGATGCAGGGTGAAAACCACACTACTCCTCCTTGACGTTATGAGCTGCAGCTAGGGAGTGGTTATTTGTAGAACGCCTAAGGCAGAAGCAAGCCAAACATGTCTATGGTTACAGGATGCAGGCACAACTGACTGGCCACACATTCTGCCAGCAATCCACATGCCCCCTAAATCTCAATTGCACGATACTGTCTCTTTTCCTGCATCCTCTTGCTAATCCAGTAAGTGGTCTTAAAACCTGACCACGGGATCTGCTTTGCATACTCCCTGTCCTGAGATATCTGGCCTTAGGCAAGCCACATAAACTCTCTAACTCTCAATTTCATTCTCTGTAAAATGGGGAAATAGCATACTTGCTGCAGTATTGTATTCAGGAGAAAAGGAGACTGCGACCACACAGCCCTAGCTCAGCCTCCAGTGTAGAGTAGTAGGTATTCATACAGTCACCGGTAGACATTGTCAAGCCCCTGTGAGACTGTTACAAAGAAGGTTTGGGGACAGGTTTGAAAATGTGTGCAGAACCGAGGCTGTCAACACAATGGGTAGCATTTTTTTTACCCTTCTGCCACAGGAATTGAACAGTTAAGACAATGTCACTCCATGCAAAGTATCCCTGGAGTTAAGAGGAAGATGCCTATTGCCCAGCTCTATCATCAAGAGACACATTTTACACCGTGGAAAAAGGGATAGAGACACACTCCAATAGCCTGTAACTGCAATAGCACTGACTCCATTTAGGGAGTAACCATGTCAAACAGTACAACTGCTGCACCCATTTTGACTTGCTGATTATGAAAAAGCAACCTTGATTTGGCCAAAAAGTGCTCAGGAGTACAGATATGCATATAGCTTCCTTTCTTGGGGAGACACCTGCTAGCCCCCAACTCCTTTTGAATGTGTTTCAGGTAACACATCTGTTGACAAATAATTTGGCTGGATTCACTGCAATGGTTCATGAGAGATTATGTACACATAATGTTTCTCAAGGACATCTTCGTATGCTGTTTGCTTACATACTGTAGGTGGCCCAGGTTCCCTGGTGTCTGTAAGAGAGGGTTGACTGATTCTTTCAGGCCCCTCCTGGTTCTTTATTACCTCTTTCAGAATTAATTAGACTCCTTTTTTTTTTAATCAACTGGCCAGAAAGGTGTCTTCCTTCTTCTGTTTATTAAGAAGAGAAACACACTCAATTCACACTTAAAACATAATTCACACTTCTAACATCATCATGTACTTAAATAATAATAATAAAAAAAAAAACCTTGGCCTTTTCAACCTTTATTTCTCTTCAGGGCTTTTGCAATGAAAGGAAACATCAGACCATGTCCAGCAAGCCACACCAGACAGCATTACCTACTGGAAATTGGTGACATTTACAGAGGAGGGATATTAGGAGGACATTCATGGGCTTATTTGTTAAGATTAACAGGGTAGGATTATTAAAGATCTGGTTTTTCGTATGTATACATGTGAGTGTGCAAAGATGGGGGCTGCGGTGGAGGAGAGAGGCAGGGTTTAGGAAGACAAAGGCCTAAGGCAATTTACATTAGGGCTTACAATGGTTCTGCGGCAAGCATGCAGAACTAACTGGGTTTAGATTAAGGCAGTCTAATTAGTGTCATGTCAAACTGGCAGTGATCATAAGACAAGAGAGAGGTCACTCTTGTCATCTTCTTGGTCTTCTGCCCTTAAATATAGAGCCGCATAAAGTACAATCTCCTTCTTGTTAATGGAAGCCGAATATGTATAATCTGCACATGAAATGAAAAGAAAATGTGTAAGGAAATTTCTTTTTCCCATTTCCTCGTCAGGAGCTGTGAATTTTAGTGCGAATTAAAGTAAGGCTAATTCCGCAGTCATCCCCTGACCTGTCAGGGTGGCTGTCACCCTCACGTCTCTCAACGCCCGTCTTTAGCTTCTTCTTGCTGAGTGCAGCCTTTGCCGACTGACAGAAAAA